>NW_020538040.1:102011851-102035742 GCF_003426905.1 Ctenocephalides felis
GAAGAAGAAGTTTATGTTTTCATCAAAAAATCCGATTCGCTAATTTTATGTTTTCTCGACGTTTCAAGCCATTCTGAATCGAATGAGATCAAATTTGGAAAAATATGTGTGTGGGGTGGTTGTGTGTGTGTGTGTGTGTGTGGTGTGTGTGTATGTGAACAGATTTTTTGCCGTAAATCGACGTCGTTTTCTCGAAAACGGCTGGGTCGATTTCAAAAATTTAAAAGCCATTCGATGTATCTCGACGAGAACTATTGTTTGTCAGTTTTGTGCGACGATCGGCCAAGCCGTTTCTTTATAAATGGCAGAAAAGTGAAAAAATTTTCGTCTACGTTTTAGCCCGCAATTCTGAATTGATTTTGAAAATTCAAAAACCGTTCGAAAGATATTGGTTGGGAATCGTGCTGATTAGTTTTTGGTAGAGATCGGCCGGGCCGTTTTCTTGTAATAAAGTTTTTAAAAAAAAAAATTCGACGATTTTTATGATTATTTTTTTGACGATAGATACCATAGTCTTCTAGATCATACTAAAATATTACGGCCCTACGATAACTGGTTCAGCTTTAAAAATTCGTCAAAGTTTGCAAAAATCAGTATGGTCTTTTTGGCATTTGTCAAAATTAGACTTTTGATCGACGTTTTCTCAAAAACGCCTGAACCGATTTTAGAAATTTAAAAGCCATTTGATGTATTTCGATGAGGACTATCGTTTGTCAGTTTTGTGCAACGATCTGCCAAGCCGTTTCTTTGTAATTTGAAAAAAACTTTTCGTCGACATTTAAGCTCATCCTACCGAACGATTTTAAAAAATCAAAAACTGTTCGAAAGATATTAGTTGGGAATGATACTGATAAATTTTAGGTGAAAATCTACCGAGCCGTTTTCTTGTAATTAACTGTTGAAAAAAGTGTTAAATTTTCGTCGACATTTAAGCTCATCCTACCGAACCGATTTTAAAAAATCAAAAACTGTTCGAAAGATATCATTTGGGAATGATGCTGATAAATTTTAGGTGAAAATCTACCGAGCCGTTTTCTTGTAATTAACTGTTGAAAAAAAGTGTTAAATTTTCGTCGACATTTAAGCTCATCCTACCGAACCGATTTTAAAAAATCAAAACTGTTCGAAAGATATCATTTGGGAATGATGCTGATTAATTTTAGGTGAAAATCTACCGAGCCGTTTTCTTGTAATTAACTGTTGAAAAAAAGTGTTAAATTTTCGTCGACATTTAAGCTCATCCTACCGAACAGATTTTAAAAGTCAAAAACTGTTCGAAAGATATCATTTGGGAATGATGCTGATAAATTTTAGGTGAAAATCTACCGAGCCGTTTTCTTGTAATTAACTGTTGAAAAAAAGTGTTAAATTTTCGTCGACATTTAAGCTCATCCTACCGAACCGATTTTAAAAAATCAAAAACTATTCGAAAGATATCATTTGGGAATGATGCTGATTAATTTTAGGTGAAAATCTACCGAGCCGTTTTCTTGTAATTAACTGTTGAAAAAAAGTGTTAAATTTTCGTCGACATTAAGCTCATCCTACCGAACCGATTTTAAAAAATCAAAAACTGTTCGAAAGATATCATTTGGGAATGATGCTGATAAATTTTAGGTGAAAATCTACCGAGCCGTTTTCTTGTAATTAACTGTTGAAAAAAAGTGTTAAATTTTCGTCGACATTTAAGCTCATCCTACCGAACCGATTTTAAAAAATCAAAAACTGTTCGAAAGATATCATTTGGGAATGATGCTGATTAATTTTAGGTGAAAATCTACCGAGCCGTTTTCTTGTAATTAACTGTTGAAAAAAAGTGTTAAATTTTCGTCGACATTTAAGCTCATCCTACCGAACCGATTTTAAAAAATCAAAACTGTTCGAAAGATATCATTTGGGAATGATGCTGATAAATTTTAGGTGAAAATCTACCGAGCCGTTTTCTTGTAATTAACTGTTGAAAAAAAGTGTTAAATTTTCGTCGACATTTAAGCTCATCCTACCGAACCGATTTTAAAAAATCAAAAACTGTTCGAAAGATATCATTTGGGAATGATGCTGATTAATTTTAGGTGAAAATCTACCGAGCCGTTTTCTTGTAATTAACTGTTGAAAAAAAATTTAAGCTGATTTTCATGGCACTTTTTTTGGCGATATACATCGTGGTCTTATAGAACTTACTGTAATATTATGGCCTTACGACAAGTAGTTTAATTTTACAAATTCGTCAAAGTTTGCTAAAATTATTATCGTTTTTTTCAAAGTAGGATTGATAAAGAATATTATTTACACTTTTTTTTTATTAAGTCGATTATTTACACATATCGGGAAGTTCATGTAACTTGCCTCAAGGCTAAATACCAAACCAACTAGTTAAAATCGGTTCGGTAGGATGAGCTTAAATGTCGACGAAAATTTAACACTTTTTTTCAACAGTTAATTACAAGAAAACGGCTCGGTAGATTTTCACCTAAAATATATCAGTATCATTCCCAACTAATATCTTTCGAACAGTTTTTGATTTTTTAAAATCGTTCGGTAGGATGAGCTTAAATGTCGACGAAAAGTTTTTTTCAAATTACAAAGAAACGGCTTGGCAGATCGTTGCACAAAACTGACAAACGATAGTCCTCATCGAAATACATCAAATGGCTTTTAAATTTCTAAAATCGGTTCAGGCGTTTTTGAGAAAACGTCGATCAAAAGTCTAATTTTGACAAATGCCAAAAAGACCATACTGATTTTTGCAAACTTTGACGAATTTTTAAAGCTGAACCAGTTATCGTAGGGCCGTAATATTTTAGTATGATCTAGAAGACTATGGTATCTATCGTCAAAAAAATAATCATAAAAATCGTCGAATTTTTTTTTTTAAAAACTTTATTACAAGAAAACGGCCCGGCCGATCTCTACCAAAAACTAATCAGCACGATTCCCAACCAATATCTTTCGAA
The DNA here is from genome assembly GCF_003426905.1 of Ctenocephalides felis. Taxonomy (NCBI): domain Eukaryota; kingdom Metazoa; phylum Arthropoda; class Insecta; order Siphonaptera; family Pulicidae; genus Ctenocephalides; species Ctenocephalides felis. The sequence goes on from NW_020538040.1 coordinate 102,014,806, forward strand.
CGGTTTTTGAATTTTCAAAATCAATTCAGAATTGCTGGCTAAAACGTAGACGAAAATTTTTTCACTTTTCTGCCATTTATAAAGAAACGGCTTGGCCGATCGTCGCACAAAACTGACAAACAATAGTTCTCGTCGAGATACATCGAATGGCTTTTAAATTTTTGAAATCGACCCAGCCGTTTTCGAGAAAACGTCGATTTACGGCAAAAAATCTGTTCACATACACACACACACACACACACACACACACCCACACACACATACTTTTTCCAAATTTGATCTCATTCGATTCAGAATGGCTTGAAACGTCGAGAAAACATAAAATTAGCGAATCGGATTTTTTGATGAAAACATAAACTTCTCCTTCGGGAAGTTAAAAATGGAGCTTTCTTTCAAATGTCCAAGTAAAACTCGAAAACGGCTAAACCGATTTGGCCAGTCTTAATCTTGAAAAATTCGTGCCAATCCAGGGAAAGTCCAAAAGGTGAGAAATTATTTCAAATCCGCGTAGAAACTTTACATTTTTAATTTGAATTTTTTTGTAGAAGCGTAATTTGAATAAAACAATGGACGGTGGCTAATACGTGAAATGTCAAACGATTTTGACAGATGATGTTCAATTACATTTAATGGGATGTCTTACGTGAATATTATTTAATTATGATCAAATTGTGGGTAGTAGTTTTGTTTGTATTTTTATTTGTACACAAAAACGTTATTAAACGGGCCTCAAGTGTTACTATAAACTCAAAATATGAACTATTTTGAAATGTTAATATTAAAATGCACTTTTTGGCATATTTTTCTCAAACACGGTGCTTTGAAACATCTCATTTGTATAATTATATACTCATTGATATTTATAGGTTCTAGGTTATATTATTTTTTATTTATGTTGTTTAAATTCAGAACCTAAATTTGATATCGATTAAAGGGACATTTTGTCGAATAACATTTTTCCAGTTTAAATTCCTAGAATTTATCGAAGAATAGATAGTAATATATGAAGGTCCGGGGTTAAAAGGTTCACCACCAATGTGTCCAAAACCAGTAAAGTTAGGCACTGTTTAACAACAATATTTAAAAGTAGAGGAAAAAAGATATATAACCAGCTATAACCTTGATTTGAAAACTTTGCTATCGAGAGATAAACGGTAATCTTTGAAAATCCATAATAAAAGTATTTTCTTCCGTTGGTAGTTTTTTAGCACTATACCCCGCCTATAGGGTAAAAAGGTCTCGATAACAAATTTTTGAAAGACATTTTGAAGGCAGTTTACTGAACGTAGTCAGATAATTTTTTGTTTGAAATTTGTTATTTGTTGTGATATAATTGTTATGGTTTTCACAATATAGTTTATGTTTGCTCAAAGTCAAATTGGACCTTTGTGCCTAGCCCTGCTCTAAATATATACTTTTCATTAAATTTACTTTAATTTATCGAATGTTACTTGAAACTTTTCAAAAAGCAGGTCAAAAATGAAATATTTAATTCATTTTCTATCTTCCCGCTATTTTGTATAAGCTCAGTAGTATTATTTACAATTATACACAAAATCCAGAATCCAAAAAGAATCTGAAAATTTTGAAACGCAATCAATAAGTCGAAACACCAAAAAAGACTTGGATTGGATTATACCATGCTTTCTATAGAAAGTGTATAAATCTTCCAGTTTGATTGTATTGATAAAATACAGACAAACTAATGGGGTTTAATGTTTTTATAATACTTCATTGTATATAGCTTTAAAACAACACATCCTTATACACTTAAAGTATTAATATTTTTTATTGTCTAGAAATTGTTTAGACTATACCTTACTTAGCAAAACAACGTTTGCCGGGTCAACTATTATATAATAAAAACAATATAATAGAAATCTAACATAAAATTGTAAGATTTCAAATTTTTAAATGAATATTTTGATTTGATATTGTAGAGAGATTTAGAAAAAAAACAGAAAGCAAACGAAATCGTAGCGGGCAAGGCACATGGAAATGGAATATAAAAATTCAAAGATTAAGGCCAAAAGGCAAGAAGAGCGGACATTAATTAAACATCTCCGGGTATCATCGAATCACCGTACGGTCGCGGTCGGCGATCGGCCAGCGAGAGGTCTCGGCGTATTAACCGTTTTTGACTTGCACCTTTAGTCATGCTTCTAAATCAAGCGTCCTGCGAGCGCTGTCGGTCTTTTTCAAAAGACACGCGTAATTATTGGCCGGCACGCGATTATTTAATTTTGAGCTATATAGCGTCATTACCCGCAGCGTAAATATTGTTATTACTGTTATTAGAGCAGCTCTAAATTAAAATGACTACAAAGAGAAAAATGCACGAACGAAATTAGCTGTATGTACAGCACATAAGCGGGATGGGGCTTCGGGATCGCGCGCCGGACGCGGTCAAACGCGGTTGCATTAATCCCTTGCACGCACCACCTATAAGGATGTCAACTGACAGAAATTCTTTGTTTGCCCATTCATATTTATAGGGTACAGCAAAGATTTAATGAAACGCGGGTAAAAAAATCCACCACTGACATGTAAAGTTATGAATTTTTTAACAACAATATTTGAAAATAGAGCCACTACCTTGATTCATACGACGTCGCTTACCCATAACAAAAGTATTTTTTTTCGTTGCAGTTTTTTTGGTACAGTTATTTAGTTCACGAGACGTTAAAGTAATTTTTAAGAATTTGATATTTAATTGTTTTATAAGATTTATTGTTATTTTTTAAGGTAGATTTAATAGCTTTATTTATATAACTTCATACTCTGCTGATAAATATTTCTGACGAAATACCAGATCAAGGTTATATACTGTGTTATTTATGTAAAAATGCACCCATAAAATTTATATTTTGCTTTGGTTGAATAATGTAGCTGTCAGTTCATAAAATCCATTTAAAATTTTAAATAAGACATTGAATCTTCTTGTCCCCTTCGCCTATGAGGAAAAAGGACCAGGTGACAAATTTTTGAAAAACAGCAAACAAACACATTTCTACAATAATGGATTAGCTGGAAATTAGTTTTAATGAACATAGCCATATAGTTGTTTATTCAATATGTGTTATTTGTTTCGATATAATTAGTTTGATTTTCACAATAATTGCTCAAATTCAAATTGGACCTTATTGCCTCGCCCCATTCTATACCCGATTGGCGTCAAATAAATAAATAAATATTTTGTAATAAGAACGCGAATAAATTGATAGAATTTTAATGTATTAATGAAATATTAAAACATATAGTTTTACTGCACAATTGGGTCATAAATATTCAATCGCACTTATGAGCGTGCGTTTAGTGCGTTTAAGCAAAATAACTATAAATTGTTATAATCGTCAGTTATTATTCTATAAGCTGTTGTGATGATGACTAAGTCGGTTCTATAGATGACAACTCGAACAGTTGTTGTCTTATCTCTATTTGATAAATTTTTATTCTTACAATTGATGCAGCAATGCCGGGTAAGTGTTATTTTCACTCTTAACATTGCTCAAAATATGCACTCTCAACATTGCATATTTACAAGTGAAAACCGATGTAATTACTGCTTGACATGACGCTGCCGGAGACAGGTATCGATCCTGAGACTAATCATTATATTATAACCTATTATTCCAATATATTATATGATATTAAATTATCGTTACATACAATAAAACAGCACATACAAGATTTTATTTCGTTTTGACTTTAACTCGAATTATATTGAATTTCAGTTTGCCAATATATGTTGAAAATATTTACATACGTTTTGAAAACAATGTCATAATGACTTCTTTTTTAAACTTATTAACTTACTGTATGGTAAGTTATAGTAATGACAAAAAAATCGAAAATATAAATTTTTTTGCATATCTTCACGTTTCAAAGGTTTCTGAACATTTTGGCATACCTCAGAAAAAATGGATTTATGTGTGTGTGTATGTATGAAAAAAAAACAATTGTCCACATTTTCGGGCGCAAGGATCTGCATTTTCGGGCGATTTGTATAGTTAAAAAAAAGAACTTCGATTCCTATTGATAGAGAAATGTGCTGATTAGTTTGTGGCAGATGCAGCCGTTTTGGCGATACGAAGCAAAGAGTGAAGAAAATAGAAATCGAATTTTTGAGAGAAAGCAGCATCCTATTTGAATGATCGAAAAAAACATTCAATTTGTAATGACGGGAAGAAGTGGTGTTTAGTTTTTGGCAAAGGCAGGTCCAGCCGTTTTGGAGATACCGAGCTAAATGTGCAAAAAATTGCAATTTTTGAGAGAACTAAACATCCGATTTGAGTGATTCAAAAATCTTTTCAACAAAATAATTGCTTTTGAAAAAAAAATTATTTCAATTTTTTTTCTAAATTTTTTTTTCAAAAAATATATTTATTTATTATTGTAAATGATTCAGATTTTAATTTTAATTCTGGGTAAAGTTCTAAAGCTCACTTATATACTTTAAATAAATAATTTCATCTTTGTAATTCATTTTATATAAATCTTATAAATATTAAACAATGTTACAGTATTTATAATAATCTATTTCAAAACATTTAATATTCCTCGAGTTTTTCGTTACGGTACGGGAGTTCCAGCAATTTTCTTTAAGGCACAAGAAAAAAAATTAATTGAAAGGAATTATGTATGAATGCATAAAAAATGTTTATGTAGCACATAGCCTAAAATGTTAAAAAAACTTTGGTTTAATACAATATGTATATACTACGCATAGATAAATAAGTATAAATATAAATATAAGTATAAATATAAGTATAAAGTAGTACTACGTACTGCTTTAATGCATACTGATCGTGAGATTTAACAACTTTATCAAATATGGTTAATAAATAATATAAACTAAATGTCCTTAACTGGACAGTTGCAAATAAAATAGAGAATAAAAAAATAAATAAATAATATAAAATAATTAATGCAGAATAATACGAATATTTTTAAATAATTTGAACATTTATAAATAATACACAGTGTTCGATGTCGAATTTAACGTTCGATTAATAACACCCCTATCGCCCAAGACGTGCGAATCGCCTGCCTCTCGCCTTTCTCGATGGCTTTATTATTTATTTATTTACATTGTGCAGCGATTAAGTCGAGCGTTCTACCGGCGGCGGAAAACGCATGTCGGGTCATGCAATGAAACTCGTAATCTGTTTTTTATAGTTGAAAGAAATTATAATTAATCGTTTCATAAATTTTTTTAGTTCTCTGCGTCCATACCTTGCACTTGATGATCGCAAAACACTACATTTGCACAAAAAGTGGTCTGATTTTTGTAGGAAATGTAAATGGAACGGATGGTGTCTGCCGTGAGAATGTGCGATTAATCTTTCTGGTGTAATTATATCAACATATATTTTAGTCGTATAACAGAACGGCTAAAGTTACTGTGTTAGTAATTATTATTATTAAAATTATTAAATTAGAACAACTAAAAGTTATTATTTTTTAAAGTTTTATCAAGATATTAACTAAATTGATAAACAACTTTTAGTTCCAAAGCCAGCTTGAGCTAACTTGAGCTTATAAATCTCAAATATAATGTCAAGTGAAAATAGTCTTTCATGGGCATTGCTGCAATAGATACACGTAATCACTATGGATATATAGAATAGGGAGAGGCACAAAGGCCCAATTTGACTTTGAGCAATCACATTGTGAAAACCAAACAATTACATCACACCAAATAACATCAAACAAACAACTATCAGATTACGATCAGTAAGACTCCCAGCTAATCCAACATGCCCTCTGGAGTTGCCCTCTCGAGAAAAAATACTAGTTTAGGATGCGCGATAGTGAAAACAGCTCATAGAACACGTAGTTTGATTAATATTATTTTGTGATAAATTTGTTATTTTATGACCTTCCAAGAATTTATCATAAGTTTTAATACTATTTATAGAATGTAGGCGAAGAATAAATAATTACATTAAATTGGAATAACTGCTTCAGAGCAATTTCAACGTTACTTAACATCATTAGAAAAATGGTACAAACTGTGGACGCTAAAGATCAATGACCAGAAAGCATCTCACATTACTTTTACACCCAAATGCGAGACATGTCCACCTGCAACTGTGAACAAAAATAGAAGTCCCCCAGGTCGAACACGTAAAGTATCTGGGCATGCACTTCGACCGCAAACTGAATTGGAAAATTCACATAAAAAAGAAAAGGCAACAGCTTGAGGAAAAGTTATATCAACTCTATTGGTTAATGGGTCGCAGATCCCATCTTTCTGTACACAACAAATTGCTGGTATACAAGGTTGTACTTAAGCCGATTTGGACATATGGCATAACACTTTGCGGCACCACATCTAAAAGTAATGTCAACATAATTCAAAGGTTTTAGAACAAAGTTTTTAGGATCGCTTTAGGCGCTCCAAGATATACTTCCACCTGGCTGATCCATGACGGTAGTGATGGCACCAATATGCGCATTGTAGCCGAGGAAATTAAAAGATTTGCTGTTAACCACAAAGACAGACTCGAAGAACACCCGTAGAAACGAGTTGGCCAACGCACTGATATCCACAAACACGACACAAAGACTCAAAAGAAAAACATTTAGTGACTTAATTAGCTTGTGAATACTCATGTCATATTACATTACTTCTCATAAAGAAAAAAAGCAACTGTCTATTTTTTACTATTCATATATCAATGCCATTTTTTATATATAATCGCCAAAAGATTTACTAAATGTCTATGTAGGACAGTTGTAAATATATTGTTGAATAAAAAAATGGGATAAATGATAAATAATTATATTAAAAAAATTAAAATTTTCAGTCTATCCCAAAATCTTTGTATTATGTAGGTATTTATGATAAGATAAGAATTTGTCTGAAAATTGCAAGTTATTCTTATAGTAGCTATGAGCACGGAAGCGAAAAGGAGTTGCTCTTATGCGCCATGGAACTAAATTTGTCGATAGTCAATGATGTTGGTCTTGTAAATCATATAAAATTACAATAATAGTATTCGTTGGTTTTGTATATGTTACAATTATTTTGTATATGTTACATTATAAAATAATGTAACATATAAAATGGGATAAAAATGGATCTTCTGAGGGTAAAAAGTATGTATTTTTGTATGCCAACTTAAACTTATTAGACAATATTTTGCCATAATGAATGAAAAAGTTTCCCGACCACTACATTATATTATAGTTGTATGAAGAAGCTCTATCTCTTTACGGTGAAGAAGGGCACTCTCATACTCTCTCGCGACCTAGTATTTTGTACTGCACCCAGTAAAGTGATTTTGCCTGTGTGCAGTTATTGAATCTACTGCAAGTGAAGTATATCTTTGCCAGTGTAGCGTAAATGATTACAATTGCAGCTTCTGACATAGACAGATTTAAGCGATTGCACTTTACGCGGAAACTCCTAATGAATTATCCAGATAAGTCATAAGCAGAGCGAACTGGCCAAGACATGTTCATATTACGTTGTGGCTTTTTGCTTAATATTGAGTTGAATAAGCCAACGACGGTTTTAGATTTTGTATATCTAAAAAGCTTGTACAATTCTGCCTCGTGTTTTAGAAACTGTTCTGCTCGGCATCCCTTTCTTGAGCAACGAACTTAACGTAACGTTCGAGGTACGTTTGAGATGGTCAGATGGTTTGTGAAAATAGAAATAAAATAGAGCGTGGCTTAAAGATCCGCGAGTGAAAAGGCCCACCACCATTATCTCAAAAACAATTTAATAATTTATTAACAACACTATTAACAAGTAGAGGGAAAAAGTGTGTAATTTGCCATCGCTTTAAATCAAGCAACAACGCTATCAGGAAATAAAGGGTAATATTTGAAAATCTATAAATTATAAATCTTATAAATATATACCATTTTATTCGTATTTTCTTTACTATATGTTTTTTTTAATTTTGTTTACATGGCTGAGGTTCTTTCGGTCATAATGCCTGTTATATAACGACATCTTTGTGGATACATACTATATGCTAGATATGCGAAAGTAGTAGTCTTGACTTGTATTTGATGCAGCAATGCCTACGAAAAGATCTATATTGGTTGTATGATATCATACTACTTGATATCGAGTTTGGCCAAAATTCGGCCTCACAGGTTACCCTATGTTTGAGTGAAAGTTGAAGATGTCAACTATTTTTAATGTCATAAAAAGGTAGTTAAAAACCATATAAATTATAAATATAAAAATATTTGTATATGAAAACAAAATTTAACTAATAAAAATAGCCAAGCATTAACTAATAATAAAAACTGTGCTTTTTTGGATTGATTAAATACAAAAATTCTAAAATCGGCAATTAATTAGAAAAATATTTGAGACATGAATATTTTATTTCAACTCTATTTCATAATAACTCAGGATCAAAAGCAACTATTTTCAGACAACATTACTCTGATGTTACAAATATTACACACTGCACACAATATTGACTTTCCTTTCCAGTTGGATGAATAATTTAGCATATAAATGAAATTTTGTGCAAGTACCGAAAACTATGCATAATATGCATATCGGACTACCCGACAGGCGGGCAAATGAACGAATTTAGTTTGTGCAAACATTTCGATGTTGACCAGCCCATGCAATGTTTTACCTTAATATTTACATAGCAGTGGCGAATTCATTAAAAGTTGAAATATAAAGTTATTAATTTCCCGTAGGGTAATAAGTTACAGAAATCGCAAAAAAATCGAAAATGAATTATATCTTTACGTTTCAAACGTTTCTGAACATTTTGGCATACCTTAGAAAAAATGGATGTATGTGTGTGTGCGTGTGTGCAGATACAAATTTTCGTCAACGGTTTCGGAAACATAAATATAATATTCGATTCGTATCGATAAAGAGATGTGCTGATTAATTTTTGGCAGAGGCAGGTCTAGCCGTTCCGAAGATACGGAGCAAACAGTGCCAAAAACCGTAACTCCGTTTTTAAGAGAACGGAGTGTCCGATTTTAATAATTCAAAAATATTTTACTTGTACAGATAAGATGAAGAACTTAAATTTAAATTTTTGGGAAGGCATGTCTAGTGGTTTCGGTAAAATCTAGTGAAAATGTAAAAAAATGCCATTTGGCGGTCAAAAATGATCGCCAATGATTGTGCATATGATTAGACATATGCACACTAAATTATCAGATATTTTATAACGATTTGAATAATGTGTATCTAGTTTGCCCGTAAGACTGCGACGCGGCGCTTACGCGCTTTGGTGGTTTGTCTCTATGCATCAAAAGCAGTGCGATTGCTTTGAAAAAAAGTTCAAAATTTCCAAAATAGTTCAAAATAAATAAAAAACATTTTTTCCGTCAAGTCATTTTTTTTCAAAAATTTTAAATATCCCAAAAATCTATTTTTTTTTTCAAAGATTAAAAAAAATCAATCTTTTTTCAAAAATTTAATTTTTGGTACGGTGCCATACACCACTAATGACAAAATTTCAGAATATTACAGTGCTAACTATATTTGTTCGAAACAAAATGATTTATTCATTTCATATTTTTGTGTCAATATTTAAATTTTTAGTTCCTACAGGAAACACAGTTAGCAAAAAATGAAAAAATCTCGAGAAAATTATATGCACACCCCAAACAAAATAAATAATGAATTTTTATCTATCGAATTATGTATCGTTTTATTTGCTTCTTTATTCCAAATAAACTTCTCATGTAATTATAACAATTTTTCGGGTGGCATAATAAATGTGTAAATATTTAAATGTTTAAATTTACAGTGCAGCATAGTTTGAGTTATTTCATATATGGTGTGGGCGTGTGGGCATAGTACAACAAATAATAACAAGTAGTATTTCATATATGGATGTAGGTGTGTTTGAAATTTGTTTTTGCCAGAAAATTGGACTTGCAAATTTTATACGTTTCCGACCATCCAAGTCATTATTAATCGTTTGAGACCAAAATTGGAAAAAGTATGAGTGTGTGTAGACTTGATACGGTTCTGCCACTTTTTTATCAGCAATGATTTGGCTGGGATAAAAATAATTTGAATCGTAAGTTGAACATTTGTCTACATGAAACTACTGAAATACAGACCTTAACTACGATGAATTAGTCTTAAAATCAAATCGTACTAGAAAAGGGCGAGTGGCACAATACTGTTCAAACAAACATACTACATCTTTTTACCTTTGGGCCCTCTGTCAAAAACAGTATAGTTTATCTGTTATGACGACTGTTACTACCGTACTGTAGCACAACTGTACCCAGTCTCCCTTACTCAAAATCGGTTGCACCAATTTAAAAGACTGATTCCATGCATCTCGACGAGGTCTCGCGTTGATGAAATGTTATAATTACTTTAACATTAACGTTAACTATATTATATTTTGTGATAACTTTTTTGTGATAACTTTACAATTATTTTCGAAATAAACAGTTAAAAACTTTATCTCAATTGCTAATTCTGCTATTGACAAAGACGATTATTTACACGTTTCGTAAAATACCACTTACACCTATTTAACTTTTAATATCATGAACAAAGATATTAAATTATTCTAATTAATACTCAACAAAAGTTATTTGTCAATAATATAAAATACTAGAGTATTAATAAACAGTAGCATAAATTAAAAATAATAATATATTTCATTTGGTGAGTTTATCATTGAAGTTTATTAGTGAAATAACCGCAGGATAAAAATATCTAATCTGGCTCTGGAAGCAGTAATATGCAAAAACATCGTTCAAAAACAAAAACAAAGTGAAATCCATTTTCATTGTCTAAAACAAACATTTATATGCTGAGAGATAACAAGCACAGAGAATAATAATTGAGATTCATTTTTGTTAAAATACCAAAATATTTCTTCGTTAGTTATTATGCAAATAATTTACCTATAAATTATTTTTTTTATTGAACAAATAAATTATATTATAGCTTCTCTATACAGATTTTTTACTTCAAATTATTCAGCGTTGTAATATTTTCATTTGTGAAAATTATCCAATAAGGCATATTAAATTGAAATCTGACCTCCGCAGAAGCCCTAAACTAGATTAGTCCACGTCAGAAAGAGCAATTTTTAGGCAAAGAGCTAGTAAAGATAAATTATAATTAATAAACTCTATTTAACACACAATTTAAATTTCTTAGCTTTTTTATTTATGAATAGTATATTTAATTATAAATATGATGTATTTTATTACATTTTAGTTAAAAATGTATGCATCACACTACAAACATCTAACGTTTGTAATGTACATACAACAAAATTATTAGATGGTTGGAAAATATAAAAAACATGTGTTTTTTTAATTCTTTTGCAATTCCTGCAACATACAATGCATGATGGTAAACGATATATATTAATTATAATAATTTCAAAATTGCAATAGATCTATTAATTCTTGAAAAAACAACTTAATCTTAGTAAATTAGCTTGTAGTGATAGTACTCATTAGTTTCCTTTTAAAATAGAATTTTATGTTTTTGCTAGATAATCCGATTTTCTTATTTCATGGTTGCTCGACCAATTATGTCATTCTGAAACGCTTGGCACCAAACTTGAAAAAAGTATGTGTGTATATGAGTGTGTTTGTGTATGTGAGGTAAAATTTGACTTTTTATCGACGTTTATTTAAAAAATTATAAATAAAAATTTAATTGCGTTAATTAGATTTGCAGTCGGTCAAGCTGTTTTTAACTTCCCGAAGGAGAAGTTTATGTTTTCATCAAAAAATCCGATTCGCTAATTTTATGTTTTCTCGACGTTTCAAGCCATTCTGAATCGAATGAGATCAAATTTGGAAAAAGTATGTGTGTGTGGGTGTGTGTGTGTGTGTGTGTGTGTGTGTATGTGAACAGATTTTTTGCCGTAAATCGACGTTTTCTCGAAAACGGCTGGGTCGATTTCAAAAATTTAAAAGCCATTCGATGTATCTCGACGAGAACTATTGTTTGTCAGTTTTGTGCGACGATCGGCCAAGCCGTTTCTTTATAAATGGCAGAAAAGTGAAAAAATTTTCGTCTACGTTTTAGCCCGCAATTCTGAATTGATTTTGAAAATTCAAAAACCGTTCGAAAGATATTGGTTGGGAATCGTGCTGATTAGTTTTTGGTAGAGATCGGCCGGGCCGTTTTCTTGTAATAAAGTTTTAAAAAAAAAAAATTCGACGATTTTTATGATTATTTTTTGACGATAGATACCATAGTCTTCTAGATCATACTAAAATATTACGGCCCTACGATAACTGGTTCAGCTTTAAAAATTCGTCAAAGTTTGCAAAAATCAGTATGGTCTTTTTGGCATTTGTCAAAATTAGACTTTTGATCGACGTTTTCTCAAAAACGCCTGAACCGATTTTAGAAATTTAAAAGCCATTTGATGTATTTCGATGAGGACTATCGTTTGTCAGTTTTGTGCAACGATCTGCCAAGCCGTTTCTTTGTAATTTGAAAAAAAACTTTTCGTCGACATTTAAGCTCATCCTACCGAACGATTTTAAAAAATCAAAAACTGTTCGAAAGATATTAGTTGGGAATGATACTGATAAATTTTAGGTGAAAATCTACCGAGCCGTTTTCTTGTAATTAACTGTTGAAAAAAAGTGTTAAATTTTCGTCGACATTTAAGCTCATCCTACCGAACCGATTTTAAAAAATCAAAAAACTGTTCGAAAGATATCATTTGGGAATGATGCTGATAAATTTTAGGTGAAAAATCTACCGAGCCGTTTTCTTGTAATTAACTGTTGAAAAAAGTGTTAAATTTTCGTCGACATTTAAGCTCATCCTACCGAACCGATTTTAAAAAATCAAAAACTGTTCGAAAGATATCATTTGGAATGATGCTGATTAATTTTAGGTGAAAATCTACCGAGCCGTTTTCTTGTAATTAACTGTTGAAAAAAAGTGTTAAATTTTCGTCGACATTTAAGCTCATCCTACCGAACCGATTTTAAAAAATCAAAAACTATTCGAAAGATATCATTTGGGAATGATGCTGATTAATTTTAGGTGAAAATCTACCGAGCCGTTTTCTTGTAATTAACTGTTGAAAAAAAGTGTTAAATTTTCGTCGACATTTAAGCTCATCCTACCGAACCGATTTTAAAAAATCAAAAAACTGTTCGAAAGATATCATTTGGGAATGATGCTGATAATTTTAGGTGAAAATCTACCGAGCCGTTTTCTTGTAATTAACTGTTGAAAAAAAGTGTTAAATTTTCGTCGACATTTAAGCTCATCCTACCGAACCGATTTTAAAAAATCAAAAACTGTTCGAAAGATATCATTTGGGAATGATGCTGATAAATTTTAGGTGAAAATCTACCGAGCCGTTTTCTTGTAATTAACTGTTGAAAAAAAGTGTTAAATTTTCGTCGACATTTAAGCTCATCCTACCGAACCGATTTTAAAAAATCAAAAACTGTTCGAAAGATATCATTTGGGAATGATGCTGATTAATTTTAGGTGAAAATCTACCGAGCCGTTTTCTTGTAATTAACTGTTGAAAAAAAATTTAAGCCGATTTTCATGGCACTTTTTTTGGCGATATACATCGTGGTCTTATAGAACTTACTGTAATATTATGGCCTTACGACAAGTAGTTTAATTTTACAAATTCGTCAAAGTTTGCTAAAATTATTATCGTTTTTTTCAAAGTAGGATTGATAAAGAATATTATTTACACTTTTTTTTATTAAGTCGATTATTTACACATATCGGGAAGTTCATGTAACTTGCCTCAAGGCTAAATACCAAACCAACTAGTTTTTTTAATAATTCAAAAAGCATTCGATTCCTATTGATAAGGAGACGTGCTGATTAGTTTTTGGCAAAAACACTAGTGCAGACAATAGAAACCGAGTTTTTGTGAGTACGGAGTATTCGATTTAAATTATTTAAAAAATATTTAATTAGTAATAATGGGAAGAAGTGGTGATTAGTTTTTGGTAAAGACTGGTCCAGGGGTTTCGGAGATTCGAAGCTAAATGTGCAAAAAATGACAGAACAAAGCATCTAATTTGAATGATTTGAAAAAAATATTTGCTTGTGTTGACGAAACGATTGTTTTTGAGCAAAGCAACAATTTTTTTTTATAAAAATATAAAATATTTTCCAAAAAATATTGTTTTTTGAATATCGAAAATGATTCGAACTTTATTCTAATTCTAGCTTAAATTCGAAAGTTTATTTATATATATCAAACAGATAAATAACTTTAACTTTGCAATTCAGGGTATATAATTCTTATAAATATGATTCATCATCATTCTCAAATGACCATCCAATTTTTAGTTGAAATTACTTGCCAGCCCTTTCGCTAATCTATTACCAGAATTAAATCAATAACAGTCCCTAATGAATTCTATGGAAATGTCAGAATTGTGATGAATTAAGTTCGTTCTGGATGAGCAAACGATGTTCAGACCCCCATTCAAAACGCTTGGGGTACCCATATATACTCTTTCCATATTCAAATATTTACATACGCAAAGTTGCTTCCGTGGACACATAATAAAATTTTTATCTTCGGTTCAGTTGACATATCATCTCTGTTGGATGTTTCCATTGTGCACATATTCATATGATGTATATATATACATATGTACGCAAATAAGAAAAGTAATTTTAAATATTCATTTTGACCCTTTTATCACATTTCTTTTATGTTTTTTTAATCTCGAAACACATGTATATTTAATAACATTATTTTGAAATACATTTTAGTTTTTAACTTCTCGTAGGGTAAGTTATAATAATCGCAAAAAATCGAAAAATAAAATTTTTATATATCTTTACGTTTCAAAAGTTTCTGAACATTTTGGCTTACCTTAGAAAAAATAGATGTATATGTGTGTATGTGTATGTGTGTTTAAATACAAATTTTTGTCGACGATTTCGGGAACACGATTCAACCGATTTAAATGATTAAAAAAACATTTGATTCCTATTGATAAGACAACTTGCTGATTAGTTTTTGGTCAAAGCAGGTCCAGCCGTTTCGAAGTTACATGCAAAAAGTGCCAAAAACGGTAACTCAGTTTTTATGAGGATGGAGCGATCGATTTTTATAATTCAAAAAACATTTTACTTGTTTTGACCAATTGGTTTAATTTTTGGGAAGACAATTTAGCGGTTTCGGAGATCGAGTAAAAAAAGTAAAAAAAAAGCCAGTTGGCGGTTAAAAATTATCATTAGACATATGCACATCAAATTATCAGATATTTATTGAGATTTTAATAATAAGTTTAAATTTTGTTTACTTTTTTCAAACTACAGATCTACATTGCAAAAAAAAGTACACAATATCATTCAAGAAACATTAAACTTCAGTAAAGAAGAGTGCAAATTATTAACTCAACCATTTTTACAGCAATCACAAATATTGCATGTTTTATAAGAAGTATTGCCTATCACAAACAATTGACGTTATTAGTTGTTCTTACTATTTGATTATGAGATATAGTTTATTTTCAATACAGAGTATAAGGCAACCCCACCATCGGAAAAACTTTTAAACTTAACATAAATCAGGACTTGATAGACTTAAGCTGTTGTGATGATATTTATAAACTGTTATTAACTAAATATTTTTCATTTGATGCAACAGTGCCGGGAAAGTTCTTCTTTCACTTGTAGACATATTTTAGATTGATATTTTAAAGTGAAAATTATATCACTACTGCTTCATATCAGGCTGTGCGAGTAAGATAAAGATAAATGCACCTAAAATAAAGAACCTACTATTTCATTTGCAAGAACATGAAGCTCTTACTACAAAGACACTTAAAAGTTCTCAGCTATTAAATAAGAATTCATTTTAAACCACCTATCTCGCACTCAATAATTTGAACTCATAACAACAAGAATGTTATTATATTTTCTAAAATTTATCATGTTTATTGCTATATCTTCCACGAAAATGTTATTATATCATTAATTCATAATAATGTTCACATCCAAAAATAGAAAGTAGAACGATCGATTTAAAACTTGTGTTAAAACCCATAATCATTTTTTTAACAGGACTATTTATTAAAATAACCCATCTAATGAAGCTATTAAATCGTTAGAATTTGACGATTACTTTCGTTTCGCTCCCTTTTACCGACATGAAATGAAAATACGAAGTTGCTACTAAGCAGTGCCGACATATTTAATCCATAATTGGTAGAAAAACCGAAAATAATCAGATAGGTCTGAATATGCAATAGATAATACATCTAATATTAGTTTTAAATCGGCGATAATCGATGATAATAATAGAGCAAATATAAGATTGAGGTTTTTGAGTTTACATACTGAAGAAGCTGCTATTGTTTTCTTCAATAGGGTAGGACGCAGCAGAAAGATCCAATTTGACTTTCAGTAAAATTCCTGGTTAACTTTTTAGCTATAGAAATAGGTTTTATTATTCTAATATTCTAATTCTAAAATTGGTCATCTGTCGCTTTTGTCCTATGGGTAAGATGAGACAACCAGTCTTTTTCGTACGTTTTTTTTATTTTAAAGGGATTTTACAACATATTTAATTATCATTAAGCTTTATTATTTTACCAATACAAATTGCATGGGAACATTTTTCACAAAGATTTTATTGAATATAACCTTGATCTGATATTTTCAAAGAGTATTTTGACAGAGGTCAAATAACTATTTAAAATTTAAATTAGTGGTGGCATCGTGCCTTAAGATAAATTGCTGAAACTTCCCGTGCCAAAAACTAATAAAAAAAACTTTGCAAAATTTTGAAAAAATTAGATTTTTGACAATTTTTTTTTTTTTTTTAAATTTTTTGAAAACCTTTTTATATTTTGTGTTTTGATTTTTTTTTGTATTTCATTTTTTGCTTTTGAAAGTCATGAGCTGCATAGCTGATTTGATCAAAGCGCGAAAGCGCTGCATATTCGTCTAATTATTTTTGGTATTATTTTTTATTTTTTTGATTGGACCTCCAGAGACGCTAGACCTGCTTTCACAAAAATTTTACCAGTTGTTCAATTCCTCAATACAAGTAAAATGTTTTTTGAATTATTTAAATCGGACGCCCCGTTATCTCAAAAACTGAAATACATTCTATTTCTTGCACTTTTTGCCCCGTATATCCAAAACGGCAAGACCTGGCTAAAAAAACTAAACTAAACTAAACTTTGCCAAAAACTAATCAGCACGTCTATTTATCAGTAGGAATCGAATGATTTTTGAATTATTCAAATCGGTTCTGCGTGTTCGCAAAATCTGTATCCGCACACACACGCACGCACACACGCACGCACATACACACACATACATCCATTTTTTCTAAGGTATGCCAAAATGTTCAGAAACAACTAAGACGTAAAAATATATAAAAAAAATTATTTTCGATTTTTTGCGATTACTATATCTGTTTGTCTGATGAATGTCCTTTTTTACCCAGCCTATGGAGTAGAAAAGCACAGGTAACTTTTAGGAGAATAGCCAAAAAACATATTTTTACAATTAGGAATTTATTGGGAATTTTACTGAGCATAGTTCGATAGTTGTTTCCAACGTGTTATTTGTTGTGATGTAATTCATTTGGCTTAGACAATATAATTACTGAAAGTGAAATTGCCTTCCCCTAATGGCGGTGAAACTTTTTACCCGCGTGCCTTTGTGCTTTGCTTTGCCCTTTATATACCGCTTTATCAATGCTATGTGAAGTCATACTTAAATTCAATAAAAATAAATATAGAATCATCTATTATTTAATATTAAAAGTATTAAATGGCAAAAGTATGTAAAAATATAATAATGAAAAACTATTTACGGACATAAATTGAATTCATAATATCATTCGCGCATATGCATTTCTTATTGTTAAATATAATTCCTATTTCAATTACGTTCGAGCGGATACAAATGTGTAGATCTCATGAAAGCTTCTCGACTATCGACTGCATTTAATCAGCTCCCTATTCCAGGAAAGGACCTCGCCCTTTACTTCTGGGTCCATATTTCTATCGCCATAAAAGTCTAATGGGAGTGAAATATTAATGTTCGGTCATTGTTCACTGGGAGAGGGCGATGGCGATGGCGACGGAGGGCATCGTAGTTATTCGGACAATGGTTTAACGGCCGCCGCGGCCGTTCTGATAATGGACGATTTATTCGATGACTCGGGCTCATTTAACCCCACTAGTGCTGGACAGATTGATACAAAATCGATATTCGCTAATATCGAATGTTCGCACTTTTATTTCCACATTCATAACCATTACTGATCCAAAAAAATTAATCTAACAAACCTAAAATATAGTAAATAAAATATTATAATAGAGAAGGATAAGGGGTAGAACGAGGCACAAAGGTCCAATTTGACTTTGAGCAATTATAGTAACCAAACATGACAACAAACATCACATATCGAACAAACAAGTATCAGACTATGTTCAGTAAAACTCCCAGCTAATTCATCATTGTAGAAAAGTGTTTTTTTGCTATTTTGAAAAACTTGTTATTTTTTATTTTATTAGATTTTAGATTTTACGAAATAATAGTTAAATTACTTAACCCATGCACAATATAAATTTTATGGATACATTTTTTACATAAGACATTTTTTGGTATTACATCAGAAATATTTATCAACAGAGTTGGAATTACTATTTATTTAACGTAAAATTGCTTATTCAACTTAATTTACTATAAAAAAAACTGTTGAATCTAACTTAAGAATAACAATACATCTTTTGAAACATTAAAATAATGTAGACTTGAAAATTTAGTGTTAGTGATTCTTAATTTAGTGTTAGTCACTAGGTCTCGTAAACTAAACAACAAAGTCTCGTAAACTCACAAACTCTCGTAACAACAAAGCTTCGTAAACTCACAACCAAAAAAACAACGAAAGAAAATACTTTTGTTATGAATTTTTAAACATTGCCGTTTATTCCATACGAAGTTTGATTGAATTGCGCACTATCTAAAAGTTAATATTAAGAGCTAAAACTTTCAGAGAATTGTTTTTTATCAATTTAGAACCCTCAATTGGGAGCAAGGATATTCGAAAATGTCCATATTAAGTCCCACTCTGATATATATATATATATATATATACTAGAGATGGATAACTCACTCCGGAGTTATCACTCAGATACAACTCCTCCCTCGGAGTGAATTCGAGTGGAGTTGTCTCGCCGGATTTGTCATATCCGACTTCCCTAAACTGCTACTATGGAAGCTGTCGCTTTCTCGTCTCACTGGCAGCTTTATGACCTTTTAGGTATACTTTTTTTTTCAGAAAATACAAAAATATTACTTCAAAGATACAGAACAATGAAATTGTGTTCAAGTGTGAATAGCTCCAATGTATAATTTATTGAATATTGTCTAGGATCTTTGGCCGTGAATAATGGCAATCAGGAATATACATACCGAAAAATACACGAAACAAAATACATTTAGTCTGGCAAAAAATATTTAGTATTATATTATTACTTTTACACAATTATATAATTGTGTAAAAGTAATAATATGATAATCGAACTACCTGATATAATATTAATTCTCGAATGGAAATAGCAGAAGAAAAAATTAGAAAGCAGAAGTATTATTATTTGATGAAAATATTTTATGATAAATGTTTTGCTTTTATTACAAAGTTTACTACATTATATTTATATAAAATTAATCCAAAAAATCAATTATTTTCTCATCAAAAGAAAATAATTAAATTGAATTTGATTCTCAAGTTTTACGTTTTTACTTTGGTTAACACTGTTAAAATTACGAGTCGTTGAGTCGATCATGTGGTCGACCGAAAAGTTTTACAATTCGTCATTTATTTGTGAATTTTTTAGAAAAATTATTTTATTGATATTTTATTAATTTTATTTTATTCATAAATTTTCATTTAAATAAATTAAATGGAACTTGACAAATCCTTAGATGCATAAACAACGCACTATAAAACACATTTGTGTCGAGTATTTCGGTTTCAAAATTTTAGGAGTAGTGGAGTTGTTAAGCGGATATAACTCCACCCTGAAGCGGAGTCAAATCCGAGTCGATCCAGCTTCGGATATGATAAGCCCATCTCTAATATATACATATATTAAATTTCTTACATACTCATTGAGCCAAAGCTGGATCCGCCACTGCACTTTGGACATAATACCGTAATTGATACAACCTTTCCAACATGATAAGTAAACTATTCTTTCGCAATATTTCTAAAAGCACAGTATCCTGAATTCGGTATACCGTTTTTTCATTTGCTAGATTACAGCACAAGTATAATCAAGCAGCAGTTTTGCCATCTTCCAATTAGATATTCAAATCAAAGCCGCTTGGACACTATGATAGTAAAATCTTGTCACAATATAATAATTTTAATTACTATTTCAACAACATCTGCATTACAGAGAGACTATGAATGAATTCGAATCATTCTTCTGCAAATATTTTAACGTTGTAATAATTAGATAAAAATGATTTTTGGTAAAAATATGATTTTATATTTTTAAAAAAATCGAAAACCGTAATATTGGTATTTTTCAAATATATGTGCCCAGAATAAAACTTGATCATTCATATTATATAAATATAGAATTTATATGTATATAAAAATATATTTATTTAAATAAAATATATTGAATATTAATCAAAATAAAAGTTAAATACACGATACATTTTTAATAAATTAAATAAATACTATAGAGCACTATAAAACCACATATAACATTTCAAAATAAATGTAAGAGATATCAAACATATATTTTCGGAAATTGCATAGAAAAATCCATCTGCGACGTTGATCATTAATTCACTTATTTTATATTCAATTTTTTTATATTTAATCCATTTATACCCCTTCATAGATTGCAAACAATCCCAACATATTTATTTATATATTCAGTATCGATTTTTTTATTTTATGTCTGATTTACACCGTTATTCCAACTCGGAATAAACTACTATTTACA
>NW_020538040.1:102036742-102065666 GCF_003426905.1 Ctenocephalides felis
TATTGTCAATGAAAAATTTACTACCATATTTGTATTTTACCGCATTTGTTTATTGACATATTAACAAATATATATGAAATCCATAAATATTGTTTCTGAAATGAGTACCTACATATTATTTATTTTTTTAAAAAAAATGTATATTAACTTCTATATTAACAGGTTTCGTATGGAATTACATACAATATTTAAGGGAAAAATTAATTAATTACTTATATTTTTTTAAATACGCTCAATAATATAGACAATGATTTGTTGCATCTTCAAGCGAGAACCGAGTTTTAGTACTTAGATTTGTAAGTAAGATTTAGATTTTTTTTTCGATGTTGAGACATAACAACATATAACAAGTAATATAACAATCATACAACAATATATACGGTGCATTTTATAAAAGAGAGGCATATTATTCCAAACTTTAAATTTTTTATACAAAATATGCCGGGCCCATAATATGTTACGCGCTTAGACTATGAGGCATAAATCACAAAAAAAAATATATTTTTTAAGAAAAAATTGCTCCGATCTTATCAAAAACAAATCAGCATGATTTCCAACCATTTTGCAACTAATAACTATTGAACAGTTTTTGAATTGAATTTTAAAATCGGTTTAGGATTTTGACACTCATGTTAATTGTAGAAACGGCTCGCTCTATAGTCGCAAATAAATTCACGCCAATCTTTATGGAGTTTCATCGAACGGTTTTTAAAAAGTTTGAAAACGCTACAGCCGTTTTCGAGAAATATCAACGAAATTTTGGCTCTCATACTCACACGTATACTTTTTCCAATGGGAATGTCAACAATAAGAAAGACTGGGTACGGTGTGCCATGTACGGTAGTAACAGTCGTCATAAAAGTTAAACTATACTGATTTTGAGATAAGGTCTTAGAGAAAGGAGTAACGTGTTTTTATTCAATCATGTTTTCATTAATTTCATACATTGGATGAACGCTCTACATGAACATGATCTGTAAACCGCATTGCTTTCGAAGAGTCAAAAGTACGTTTTTATGTTCGAATTCTTCTGTTAATTGTATACAGATCGATTACATTGTTTGTTATTGTAGATGAACATTAGTAGTTAA
Organism: Ctenocephalides felis; assembly: GCF_003426905.1. Lineage (NCBI taxonomy): Eukaryota > Metazoa > Arthropoda > Insecta > Siphonaptera > Pulicidae > Ctenocephalides > Ctenocephalides felis. Next base: position 102,037,834 of record NW_020538040.1, read on the forward strand.
TAATCAGCAATTAGTTTTTGCGTAAATAATTTAGCTTAGACATAACGATCATTTGTTTTGAAAAGTGTGCGTTGGGTACGATTGTGGCAAATTTTGTTGTTACAGTTGTGACATGTATTTCTTCACCTTCAAACAGACAAAAACATTTAACTTAAATGAGACAAAATTCTAAAGAAATCGAAAGGTAAAGAAAAATTCAATACAAGAAAAAAATTTTACAAATATTGTTTATTATCTTTGTTTAAAAAATATGTTTTATTATATTGTAAGTTTTTCTGTAAATGATTATGTTGTGTTGTGCTACATCATTCAGGTAATAAAAATTGTTATAAACAGTTTCGGTATTTATAGCTATTATTTCTTAATCTATTTTTATGTCTGTCACAACCGTCCTGGGGTTTGTTGACGTTTGTGATACTCGCCCTTTTTTGTATGATTTGATTTTATCGCAATCCATCGTGTTTTGACGACAGTATTTCAGTATTTTCACGTAGACAAATGTTCAAATTACTATTTAATTTACTTTTCTCCCAGCTAACTGACCAATTACCAATTACCAAAATTATAGCTGATCAAAAAAAAGCACAACCGTAATCAGTCTACTCTACGGATTAAGTTTAAACGTTATGAAAACATAAAATTAGAATATCGTTAATAATTGATGAACTTCTCCAATAATTGACGTGGAACCCTTTTTAAAATTTTATCTGAAGTTTAAGGAATTATTGTTGTGAAAAGTGAATTATATAAGTAAACTTTCAAAGTGCACCGTATCATGGTGCCGAGCTACTGCCACTCTAGTCATTTAAACTTGCCAACGCATATTTCTGGCACTCTAGCTCAAATTTTGGGCATATATAATATTATATACACAGATTTTACACAGGATAAATAAAATGTTCATTTGTTTATTAACATATTGATTAAATTAATATAAAAATTAAACAATGATTTGGAAAGTTATATATTCTATATATTAAATGTAATAAATCTGAATTAAAATCATTTATTGAAATATTATTACAAATAAATAAAATTATAAATAATAAATAATTATTATTGTAGTAAAATTATTGAAAAATACTCAATATCTGAAATTCTCTATCGATTAACTTATTTTAAATAAAGTTAAACATAATGTATAAGATTAATAATTTATTACCAAATTTAAGTTGTACGTTGTACATCGCTCAGGGTTATCAGAATTATTAATATTAAGTTCTTCGATTGGTTTTAAATAACCCTGTTGCCCTTGCTTGAGATGGTGTATAGTTATCAGTACACATGTAAATAGCAAATTCCCAGTCGGACATGTAAGGCTGCCTTTGATGTGCTGTAATCAATATGGTTTAATTTTTGACTATATCTCTTATATAGGGTAGAGCAGGGCCTACAGGTCCGTGGGTAAAAAGGTCCATCACCGATATCTCAAAAACCTATAAAATTAGGAATTTATTAACAACAATATTTAAAAGTAGAGCAAAAAAAATGTGTAATCAGCCATCAACTTGATTTTTACAATATTGCTATCGGGATCTGAACGGAAATGTTTGAAAATCTATAAAAAAGTATTTTATTTTATTATTAGTTTTTTTTTTAGTAATTAGCACTGTATATGAGTATACGTTATTTAATTGTTTTAAAAGGCCTATTGTTATTTTTAAGTTACATTCAACAGATTTTTATATAATCTCGATAAAAGCTTATATGTGAGTAGGGTAAAAAGGACCATTTGAACTTTTATTGTAAAAAGGACCATTTGAGCAAAAGTGTAAACAATAAAAAATAGTAAATAAAAAAGTAAATTGAAATACCTGATCATGCATGGGTATATACAGTGTTATCTCTGTAAAAAATATATAGTGAAATATATTGGTTGAAGAATGAATTATTATTATTTCGTAAAATTTCTTTACATTTAAAAATAAGGCAATGGACTTGTTTGCCCCCTGGCTGTTCCATTTAACCTGACCTATGGGGTAAAAAGGACCAGGTGAAAAGTTCTTGAAAAATAGCAAAATAAACACATTCCTAAAATGATAGTTGTTTGTTTGATATGTGGTATTTGTTGTGATGTAATTAGTTTGGTTTTCACAATATAATTGCTTAGTATCAAATTGGACTTTGTGCCCCGCTCTACCCTACCTCTCGATATGTCTCTTTGATTTTTAAGCAATTATTTGATTACCATTTTCCCTATGAACGAGCAACGGGTTGAATTCTGGATCAATTGGTATGTCAGTGTATAATCCGCATGGTACGTACGATGATTTCACTGAATCTAAGAATAGGATACTTGTTAGAAATTAATAAAAAATAATTTAAGACATTTCAATATTATAATTGACTAAAGAAATTGTAAAGACTCTCTTAACTGCAGAGGTATGTTAATGATAAATCAATACAATTGTTATATTCTAGAATAATATTTATTTTATAGCTAATTAAAATATTTAAATTTGTCAATACTGTCATTTTAGTGGTTTCATTTTCAAAATTCTAAAAATTTTAATCTGTTGAAATTGCATAATACATTTGGAAAAATGACTTTGAATATTATTTAATTTCTAAATTCTATTCTTTCGATAATTCTCTTGAATTACTACACAAACAAAGATTTTGTGAATTAATTTAATCGGATGATCCGTTCTCTCAAAAATTGCATGTCCATTTTTACACCCTTTGCACTCCATACCTCCGCAACGGCTTTATACCTACGAAACGTGCCGTTTGCAAAAACGTCTCTCGATCGAGTACGAACCGAATATTTTTTTCAGTCATATAAATCGGTTATTTCATACTGTCCAAAATGTCGAGGATATATATTTGAACCATGTAAATGAACTTCAAAGTAAAAAATCTTGGTACGGAACTCAAAAAAATTGACACAACATATGTACACATTATTAGAATCTCTATAAAATATCTGATAATTTAATGTGCATATGTTTAATGAACATTTTTGACCAAATGGCATTTTTTTAACTTTCATTTCTGATTTTTGGACGATTACAATAACTTACGCTAAGGAAAGTTAAAAAACATTCGATTCATATTGACTGAGAGACGTGCTGATTAGTTTTTGGCAAAGGCAGACAGGTCCAGCTATTTCGATAAAGTGGGGCAAAATGTGCAAAAAAGGCAATCTAAAGGTTTGAAAATTTAAAAGCAAAAACAGCTACTTTAAAATTAAAAACAACTTCAAAAATATTGAAAATGATTTTGATCTTATTGAAATTTTGAAGAATGTACAGTTTTTTTATTTAAAAGAATCGAAAGCCCACTTATATACTTTAAATGAATAATTATAAGTTTTCAATTCAGTTTCGAACTATGTATATTTCTTATATACGGTATTATAAATAATTCTTAACTAGTGGTGTAAGGGTTTGGTTGTCTTAAGGCACAATGCCATGCACCACTAGTTTAAATTATATAAATAATTGAAGCGAGCCAGCTAGGCTTGTTTGAAATGTTGTTCCTGAATCTATTATGATGTAATAATTACCATGTCCATTCTTTGTCAATTTGCCCGTCGTGTGTAATCAGCTTTAGACGTCATGTAGTTTCGAACTTATCTCGCGGAGACTTTGGCTCCCGCAAAGAAGGACGGGACTTCAAAGAGGTCCCAGATAAAATAAATAACCTGAAAGTATTTTCTATTCGTAAATTACACGATGACTGTTTCCAAAAAAGATTTCAGAGCTCGCAAAAGAAAAGAAGGGATACGCTAAAAATAATCGTTTGTGGAGTAAAAGAGAAAATAGAGAAATAAGAAAGAACTTCAAAGACTTCTGAACGAAGTGTTTCGTAAAAAATCATACAATATGATCATATAACTGTCAATTAAAATGTGTGCGCTTAATGGCGAGACTGCCAGTGTTGACTTTGCGTTCATTATCAAAGAAGAATTATTACGAAAGTTTGTTATTTTACTTTTAATGAGTTTTCAACATATCTGATATAAAATAAACTCCAAACTTTTTTGCATTTGTATTTGCATTGTGACAATTTGGACAGTTACGATATTCTCAAATACATTGTAGGAAACCATTTTTTTATTGTTGTAATATTTAAAAAAGTTATAATTTTGTGTGTTTGTTCGCTATGCTACACGTTCATCATATTCGCGCACGGATCAAACGATTTGAATGATTTGAAAAACATTCCATTACCATTGATAGGGAGAATTGCTGATTAATTTTTGGCAAAGGCAGGTTCAGCCATTTCGGAAATACGGAGCAAAGAGTGCAGAAATTAGAAATCGAGTTTTTGAGAGAACAAAGCATCCGATTTGAATGATCCAAAAAACATTCAATTCGTAATGTTAGGGAGAATTGATTATTAGTTTTTGGTAAAGGCAGGTCCAGGCGTTTTAAAGATACCGAGCTAAATGTGCAAAAAAAGTCAGTTTTTGAGAGAGCTAAGCATCCGATTTGAATGATTCAAAAAACTTTTTGCTTGTGTTTGTGACGAAACGATTGTTTTTTTGGGATTTTGGGTGTTAAATTCTAGTTTAACTCTAGTTTTTAAAGCTCAATGACATACAATGACAATGTCCTTAATTTTGAATTTGATTGACTAAATTTAGTTTATTTACTTTTCTGTAAAAATATATAAGTTATAATATTTATATTAGTCTATTTGAAAACATTTAATATTTCTCGAATATTTCATTACAGTACAGAAAGTTCCAGCAATTTGCCTTAAGACACAATGCCATACACCACTAGTTAATAATTTCATTAAATTAATTTTACAAAATAATGCACAAAATCTTTATGATTCTGGTGATCATGGAAGTTGTGAAAATTAGACTAGTTTAAATCTGATCTGAATTTTCATTATTCGGCTTAGATAAACTTTACTATATAAATTTACATTCTTTAGCTAATACCTAATGGATTTACTCTAAACGAAAATTTGTACTTGCATGTTGACAAATAAAATAATCACATTTAACTAAAAAAATAAGCGCACATGAAATGTGATGAGGATTGCTGAGGTACAAATAATAATTTATAATATAATAGTTTTTCGTAGTTGCTCAGCTTTGTACGTTGACTTAAGTATATTGCCGTCATAAATTATAAATGCCGGTCAAAATTCTATACACAAGACAGCCTCGGTCTCAATAGCCTGCAATGCAACTCCTTTGACAAGGACCGTACTATATTTCGGTAAAATCGTCTCTTTTTGAAAAAATGGAAGATAATGCAATAAGATTTATGTGAAGAATACTAATTCCCCATAACAGTGCGTTAAAAAGCAATAAAATATAAACGTAACAGTCTTTTTGAAAGTTTATAATAACTGGCAGTGTTTTTACTACTTAGGTATTGTGTATAAAAATCATTTTTAGCTTTCAAGATGAGATTTTTTGATTTATTAGTTTTATGCCGTGATAGTTATTTAGAGTTCCGTAGATTTACCTATGATGATACTTTGTATTACTTTGAACAACATTGTATAAGCGTTTTACGATGTACTGTAGGATACGCATTGGAAATAGAATAGAAACTATTTTATTTTTTAATATTTATAACGAAAAATAATAGAAAGAACTTTAATGAATCTGTTTTGCACTTGAATTGTTTTCATTTATTTTATCTAACTAACAGTCTTAAATGTTCTAATTGTTTTTTGTTGCCTACCTTTGTAGTCAATACGATTTCAATAAGAATATCATCATGATCCCTGTTGGTAAAAAGTTTGTGCACATTGTTTTGTGGCGGTCTTTTCAATATTAAGTTGAATGGTCGAATAGTTTTGTATTTTTTGCATCTAAAGAAACCTTGTTCATTTCAGCCGCTTACACCAGATATTCATCTTCATCTCTTTCTTTGCTTTTTGTCATGTTTCATTACTAAACAAGAAAAAAAAAGTGAAGGTGACTTTAAGAAACTTTAAATACTTGAAAATTGTATTTATTGTATGTATATAAGAATTAGTCAATCGTTAGAGTATTGTATATTTAAAAAATATCATGATAACAAATGGAATTTAGTCAAAAAGTAAAATTCATATAATATGAGCCCGTCGTGGTATAATGATATCAATCCTCTTGAGATTATTGATCTCAAATATAATTTAAAGTTCGCCTTAGTGGGCATTGGTGCAACATATACCGTATAACCTAACACTATTAGATATAGATTTCTACTAAAAACAAAAGTAATCAACCCCTGAATTTCGCTCCCGAAATGTACTAATAAATGTATCATAGAACGCGTAGTTCTGACCGCTGTAAAAAAATAATAATAATACTAGTGGTGCAAGCAGGTGCCTTAAGGTAAATTGCTGAAACTTTCTCGACCTAATTAAATTATTTAAAATTGTTTGAGTACTGAAAAAAATAGATTTCTGAAAATTTTGAAAAAAATGACTATTAAAAAATAGAATTTTTTTATATTATGAAATTATTTTCAAGCGCATAAACGCCGTGTTGCAATATAACTGATAAACATTGGTACAGAACCTATAAAAACGTAAACAAAATTCGTATTATTAAAATCTCTATAAAATATCTTATAATTTGATGTGTATATGTCTAATGACCATTTTTAACCGCCAAATGGCTTTTTCTTGCCTTTTTTGATCTCCGAAACGCTGCATTTCCAAAAATTACATCAGTTCTTTATTTTGTCAATACTAATAAAATGTTTTTTGAATCCGTTCTTTAAAACAATTTTATTACCATTTGTTTTACTTTTTGGCCTATATCTTCGAATCGGCTAGACCTACCTTTGCTAAAAACTAATCAGTACGTTGTCCCATTAATACGAATCGACTTTGAATTATCCAAATCGGTTAGTTTGTGTTTCTGAATTCATCGACAAAAATTTGTATCCACACACACATATATTCATTTTCATGAGGAATTTTAAATGTTCAGAAACTTTTGAAACGTAAAGATGTATACAACTTTTCATTTTCGATCTTTTGCGATTACTATAATTTACCCTACGTTAATAATAAGTTAACTAGCTGTAAGTGGAATTCTGTCTTAAGGCAATTAAGGCATCGTGCCTTAAGGCAAATTGCTGGAACTTCCCGTGCCGCAATTCAAAATTCGAGTAATTAAAAATAATCAATAATAATCAATAAGAGTTGATTAATGATTTGAAACTTTTAATAGAATTTCGAATCATCTTAAATCATCCTATCATATAAAATAATCTATATTAAATCATTTATTTTGAAATATTTTAGAAATTCTGAACTTTTTTTCAAAGCAATCGTACTGCTTTAACTGCATAAAGACGAAATATCAAAGCGCTTAAGCGCCGCGTCGCCGTCTAACGCGTAAACATTGGTACGGAACCTATAGGAATGTACACAAAATTTATACTTATTGTTAAAATCTCTATAAAATATCTAATTATTTGATGTGCATATGTCTAATTTTTATTTTTGACCGCCAAATGGCTCATTTTTTTACTTTTTCCTCCATATCTCCGAAGTCGTTGCACCTGCCTTTCCAAAAATGAACTGTTCTTCACTCAGTTAATACAAAAAAAATGTTTTTTGAATTATTCAAATCGGACGATCTGTTCTCTTAAAAACTGAGTTACCGTTTTTGGCACTTTTTGCCCCGTATCTTCGGAACGGCTAGACCTACCTTCGCCAAAAACTAATCAGCACGTCTCCTAATCAATACAAATGGAATGTTTTTTGAATTATTCAAATCGCTTCATCCGTGTTCCCGAAATCGTCGACGAAAATTTGTATCCGCACATACATACACACACGCACACACACACACACATACATCCATTTTTTCTAAAAATAAGGTATGCCAAAACGTTCAGAAGGTTTTGAAACGTAAAGATATATAAAACTTTTCATTATCGGCTTTTTGCGATTACTATAATTTACCCTACGTAAAGTTAATAATATAATATATTTATTAAACCAATAATGCATCAAAACACGCTCTCTGTCTTGTTCTAAATAATTAAAATTACTACCGAATATATGAACATACAAAATATTGGCATTGTTTAATGCAAATAGGAATCTGAAAATGAACATATACCTAATATTGAGCATAAAATATTTATCTAATCTTTCTTTGATTTTTGATTGCCATTTGATGTATAGCAGGCTACTTGTTACGCCGTAACAAGTAATCCTCTCATTGCGAATTACGACAGAGGCCGGGAGCGCGACGAATTCGCAGAACTACTGATGGCAATGCGCGGACGGCCGAGTCCCTCATTTCCTCTGACACGATCAAGAACAATAAAAGCATAACAGAATATAAAAAAGAGGTTAGCATTCAAAATTCATTTTCACCAAACGCTTTATTATTCAAAGTCACTTCATAGCTTATATTCAGACTATTATTTACTTTTTATTATTTGTTAGCTTCGCTATATCATTTACATTATTTTTATTTTGTATCTCATATTATACAATGTTCTCTATTATATTATTTCTTACATACTTCTTCTTTTATTTTACATTTATGTTGTTATTTACGCACTTCTTCATGTTAACATGCTATTTATGTCCAATTTCATTGATTGTTATAAATATGATTTATATTGTGTTTTACATACCCCTTTAGAGGGCAAACAGGTCCAATGTCTTATTTTTAATTTTGAAAGAATTTTACAAAATAATAGCTACAATATTCAACCAATGCAACATATAAATTTTATGGATACATTTTTTACCACTGTATATAATCTTGATCTGGTGTTTCGTCAGAAATATTCATCAGTAGAATTGGAATAACTATTTCATGAATTTATCATTTGTAAAATTGCTTTTTTTAACTTTATTTACTTTCGTATTTACTACTTTTTATTTTTTACACCTTTGCCAGGGTAAAGGTTCAGTTGGTTCTTTTTACGCCACCCACGTGTGAGCTTTTATAGAGGTTAAATAAAAAACGCTTGAATCTAACTTAAAATTAGCAATGCATCTTATAAAACAATTAAATAACGTATACTTAAAAATATATCATGGTCTTGTAAACTAAACAACAGTGCTCACAACCAAGAAAACTAACAACGAAAGAAAATACTTTTGACATGAATTTTCAAACATTGCTGTTTATTTTTCGAGAGCAACGTCGTAAGAATCAAGGTGATAACTGCCTATGCATTTTTTCCCTCTACTTTTAAATATTGTTGTTAAAAAATTCTTAATTTTACTTGTTTTTGAAATATTGGTGGTAGATCCCCGGATCTTTGAGCCATTATAAGGTCCAAATAAAATCTCTGATCAAAAGTTAATATTATATGCACATAAATTATAATTTTATGTTTTTGAAAATACTATCAATTGAGAAAAAAGAAATAATAGACAAGTGATGCCATTAATTAGATTGCAATAAATAGATTTAGATATTGATCAATTCGTGTAATCTTATTAGCATGAAACAATACAATATCTTTAAAATATTAACTAAAATTACATATTTTTTTTTGCGTTCTGCAATCAATTCATATGCATTTTTTACGTGCTTCATCAGCACTATTTTGCACAGGACAAGATAAGGTATCCAATAAATTTAAACGTTTATAGACTTTTTCGCTTAATTATTATATCTACAAATGCCCATTTTTATTACTAATAAATTTCAGTTGTTTAAGCATGAATCAAATATATCATTCACCAAAATTTATCATGTGCTAATCGGAATTGATAAATATTACTGATTATGTCAATACAGCAAAATCAGTTGTGAGAATATTATCCAGATTCCTTTGTGATGATTTTCAAATGGTCTGTATATACTATAAGATAATTAATATATAAACAATTCTTTATCTTTTAAACAAACCACGAGTGAATTTGTGTATAAGAAAATAAATATTTACACTTGGATTGATTCTCTCCGGGCTGTTTGAATGATTTATGTTTAATTGTTCGCAGTGGGAAATGACATCAGAGAGTGGCAAACAGATATGTGAGATGAAGAACTGTGTAAACATGGTTTATAACGTCGTCACTTGTTGTTGTTGAATAATTAATTACCTATCTCGTAAGATGTATAATGAACCAATTTTATAAAATACTTTAATTTATTGATAGTGATAGATAACTGCTAGATACAATTATCATTAATCATTAAATCATACATTTAGCAGTCATATTTTCATAATTTTTAACTTCCTGTAGGGTAAGTTATAGTAACCGGAATATAATCGAAATTAAACATGTTTATATATGTTTACGTTTCAAAGGTTTTTGAACATTTTGGCATACCTTACAAAAAATGTGGATACACATTTTTGTCGGACTTTCAGGATTTGAATGATTCAAAAAACATTCATTGCGTATTGATAAGGGGACGTTCTTATTAGTTTTTGGCCAAGGCAAGCCCAGCCGTTTCGAAGATACGGTGCTAAAAGTTTCAAAAATGGTGATTCAGTTTTTGAGAGAACGGAGTGTCTGATTTCAATAATTCAAAAAACATTTTACTTGTATTGACAAAATGAAAAACTGATTAAATTTTTAAAAAGGCAAAGATAGCGGTTTCGAAGTTCGAGTAGAAAAAGTAAAAAAATGCCATTTGGCGTTCAAAAATGATTATTAGACATGCGCACATCAAATTATCAGATATTTTATAGATATTTTAATAATGAAGTATAAATTGCCTTTACATTTCTCTGGGTTTCGTATTTAATATTTCTTCTCTAAAACAGCTACGCAGCACAATTACTTTGAAAAAGAGTTAAAAATTTCAAAATTTTTTTTTTTCAAAAAGTCAGTTTTTTCAAAAATTTCAATACTCTCAAAAAATTAATTTTTGTAAAGTTTGCAAAAAATTTTAAAGCTTTTTTGCTAATTTTAATTGTTGGTACGAGAAGTACCAGCAAATTGCTTTAAGGCACGATGCCATGCCCCATAAGATATAATTTTTTATGTAGTAAATAAATTAATGCTTCCAATCGTTCTTTTCACACCATATTTAAAATCTATGTCAGATTTAGAAGCGCAAGAAATAATTATAACTCAGAAAAAACGGTTACAATGTGCGAGTGGTAGCGAGCTGCCGTTGATTATTATTTCTTTAGAACTTTGAAATCATCTCAGTCGTCGGCCTGAATTTTATTACGACGAATTTTTCATGGTGGAAGAGCTCTGCGTCATGTGTATCATGGAACAAAACACTTTCTTTGTTCGTCAGTTCCAATGCATAGAAAAATGTTCTCGGAAAACGCGCTCGAAAGCACTCGCGCACGCAACCGGCAACGGCAAAGGTCTGTCGGGCCGCACTCTCCGAGTCGGAGCTTCATGCGACTGTGTGACCCGTCAAGAACTATAGACTAATCGATTTAAGCGTGGGGCGTTTATTTTACACTTGAAAACTTTATACACGGCCGGTGCTTGCTTTTGGTTGCATTACGCGAGCGCCTAAGGGATTCTTCACACTGATCACGAAAATACTGATCCTACAGCAAAATCAAATCAATAGGGTATCACGTTATTCCAACCAGATAATATATGGCATTCACATCTGTTCAATATACGTATTGCACACAAATATTTACATAAAAACGCTTATCATTTATCAATACATTTAAAGAATATTAAAAAAATATCATATCCTGTTAAATAGATTTTACTTCCCGTATTGTCTTTATAATTATCGAGATTATTGATTCATAGACAAATAGAATTATTGGTAAACAGATAGAGACGTAAACAGGTATAATGGAAAGCAGGTAGACAGGTAAAAAGGTAGAAAATTAGAAAAGAGGAAAAGTAGGTTGAGACGCATGTTGGCAGTTATAACTGGTAGACATGTAGACACGTAGACATCCAGATAGAAAAATGTAAACGAGTAGAAAAAGAGACATGTAGGCAGTTAGACTGGTAGACTGATAAACAAGTAGACTGGTAGACAGATGAAAATGTGTATAGGTAGGCAGGTAAACAGGTGAATACGTAGGCAGGTAAACATGTGAAGAAGCAGACAGATAGGTGGGCATACAGGTGAACAGGTAGATATGTAAACATGTAGACCGGAATAAATGTAGAGAGGTACTCAGAAGGATCATATATTAATTTGAGAAAATATTATTGATTAAATCGATTACTTACACCCATCTGGATGTAGTGGAAGTTCACGTAAATTGCCACAAGGCAAAATACCACTCACAACTAGTTACAAATTGTAGTTAATATCTGTCTGCTTCTGATTACATATATCGACAATCCTAGCCGCATGTGTGTAAAGCCGTTTATTCTTTATTCTTTCGAGGCGTTTTTTCTACATGCCGCTTTTTTCGAGATTCGTTCGACTCAGGCGGCGGCGGGCGAAGGCCAGAGATTACCGTGCACGCCTATAAGTGTTCCGAAATGTTCTCTTCTTATACATGCTTTTTTACTTATTTTTCTCTCTTTCGTTCTCTGCATTTGCTTGTTTCTTTTGAAATTCAGTTTTCCGATTTTCTGGAACGCGCTAATTCTGCGGTCAGTGTATACCTGTGGCTTTTTGAATATACCTTGCACTCTATATCAAAGAAGCTCAAACCAATGTACCAAGCAACAGTTTAAATGTACTCTTACAAATCATTCATGTTTTACACACAGACACACACATAGACACAAACACACACTGTACACATTAGAGTAGTTTTTACTTCAGATAACACTTTTTCAAACTTATTGACAAAATTAATATCTAGATCCGAAAATCTTAAGTAATTTAGTTTACAAATTAAATTGTCTCAACTGTGGCGGGGTTTATATAAGCGAAAGTAGATAAAATTTACACAAATTGATTTCTCAACAATCAACATAGAGAATATAAAAAAAACATAAAAATATTTCTCAACATAGAATATGATAAAAGTCGAAGCAATTGAAAATTATTTGTTACTTCACGTATGGTAAGTTATAGTAATCGCAAAAAATCGAGAACGAAAATGTTTATTAACTTCCCGTAGGGTAAGTTATAGTAATCGCAAAAAAATCGAAAATAAAATTTTTTATATATCTTTACGTTTCAGAGGTTTCTGAATATTTTGGCATACCTTAGAAAAATGGATGTATGTGTGTGTGTATGTGTGTGTGTGCGTGTGTGTGTGTGCGGATACAAATTTTCGTCGACGATTTCGGGAACACCGATCAACCGATTTGAATAATTCAAAAAACATTCGATTCGTATTGATAAGGAGACGTGCTGATTAGTTTTTGGCGAAGTCAGGTCTAGCCGTTCCAAAGATACGGGGCAAAAAGTGACAAAAATGGTAACTCACTTTTTAAGAGAACGGAGCTTCCGATTTTAATAATTTAAAAAACATTTTACTTGTATTGACAAGATGAGGAACTGATCAAATTTTCATGAAGGCAGGTCGTTTTTGTAATAACAAAGCGTCCGATTTGAATGATTCAAAAAACATTTTATTTGTATTAACGCAATGAAGAACTGATTGAATTTCAGGAAGGCAGGTCTAGCGATCTTGGAGATCCTATGAGAAAAGTAAAAAAAAATTACATTTGGCAGATAAAAATGATCATTAGATATATGAAAATCAAATTATAAGATATTTTAAGGACATTTCAATAATAAGTACAAATTTTGTTTACATTTCTATGGGTTTCGCACCATATACGATTTACAATATTATATGTATTACATTTGCAATTGACACATATTTAGTATAAGTAATATTACCATATATAAGGACATTTTACTTTAAATATATTGTTTTTTATGATATTTGAAAACATTTGTGATGTGAACGGCTTATTGGTAGTGCATTTGTGAACTAAAACTACAACAGGTTCTGAAATTCTGAGTAAAATGTAATAGATTACAAATTATATTCTCGAGGAAGAAATCAAAGATTTCTCCGAACAACGAGACCAGCTGCGTCTAATTGGTTATCGGACGCTTCAACTGGCCTCGGTTTACGCGCCCTTACGCGGGGGCCTCCTGAAAGGCACCAAAAACCATAATTCTTAACGCGATTTAAACTGTATAAATCAACGCCAAGCCGTAGTCTGGGGATAAGTTGAAAGTTGAAATTCACGTGGATTGCAAATTTAGCGATCGGTATTTATATTTTCAATTGCTTTACATTTTTTTTTATTCAAGTTGTGAATTCATAAAATATGTGAAATTTCTATAATTGTTATAATAACATTCTATTAAATAGTTATAACAATTTGAAATAGATTCATATAAATATTTATATTTCTTTTTATTTAAATTCTTATTTTTATTCGTTTATTTGTTGTTCTATTTTTTGTGCTTGTTAGAATATTTCTAATGATCTGAAGATACAATATTGATCAATTACATTATTTGTTATAGTTTATAATATACAAATATTCAAAACATATTATTTTAGGCGTGAGTTTTCTACTAATCTATAATTAATTTTTCGCTCCCTACATTCAAAACTTTTTTTTCATTCGAAATGTCTCTTCTGTGTGAAAGTATCTTGTGGTATAGTTAGCGGTATATTAAAATGTTGAAAATAACAGACGAGTGTGACATGTCGATGATACAGTTTTAAAGTCTGGATAACATAGAATGCTTTCAATGTGAACTTTATTTTGCATACAATATAAATAGTGTTAATAATAGAGAATATGTAAGTAAAGGCAAACGATTTTCGATTGCATTGGTTTCCAGTTGGATAATTACACTAAAGAAAATATTATTAACTTCCCGTAGGGTGTGCTATAGTAATCGCATCAAAATCGAAAATGAAACTGTTTGCATATCTTTACGTTTCAAATGTTTTTGAACGTTTTGGCATACTTTGGAAAAATTGATGTACGCGCGTGTGTGTGTATGTATGCATGTGTGTGTGCGAATGCAACTTTTCGCCGACGTTTTCGAGAGCATAGATCAACCGATTTGGATATTTCATTCGATTTCTATTGATGGGAAGACGTGCTGATTAGTTATTGGCAAAGGTTCGGCCGTTTCTATAATACGGGGCAATAAGTGCAAGAAATGGCAATACAGTTTTCTAAAGAACGGAGCGTCCAATTTAAATGATTCACAAAACATTTTATTTATATTGACGAAACGAAGAACTGATTAAATTGTTGAAATCGTAGAGGTTTCGGAGATCTAATATAAAATGTAATAAAAAAACCATTCCGGGTCAAAAAAGATCATTTGGCTTATTGCACATTATATTATTAGATATTCTATAGAAATTTTAATAATAAGTACAATTTTTGTTCACTTTTCTATGGATTCCGAACTAATTTACCCGTTAAACTTCCTTATCCGTTAAATTTCGTCTTTATAACAGTTTTGGAAAAGAATTCAAAATTTTTCAGAGGAAGCTTCGGCAATTTGTCTTAAGGCACGATGGCATGCACCACTAGTTTTTACATCTAAAATTATGTTCTTAAAAAATTAAGAATGTCTGAAATATTAATTTATAAATTTGATTGTGATGATTCATATCCCATAATTCTGCGAGTTGGAATATTCTTGGTTCATAGAAGTTTTATTTTTTAATGTTGCTTGAAGTATCTTTTTGTTTAACACGTTTGTTATATATTGTTATGAAATAATAATTTTGTTTTTAAAAATACCGTGTTTGCAAAGCAAATCCTATAAAGGCAAATAAAATTATGTATAAATATGCTTATATATACACATATAAGTCGATTCTCTTTAACTATTTTAGAGATGCTGGCCAACGTCGTTTATCATGTGACCCAGCCCTTGCAGAAGTTTTTACCTTGAAATCCGTAAAAACCGCATGGTACAACAATGTGATGTAATGTATCATACCCTTATTAGGTTCTTTCCTGACACTTAATTGACTTCAAAACGTGTAATCTGATTCTTGAAGATTATGGGCTACAATATGTTATAACAAGCTGAAAAAGGTAAAATGAGACGTTTGAATTCTTATGACAGACGTAAAGTGATTAATAATATATTAAGATTTTTCACGCAGAATAATGTTTTGTGAGAAAGTTGTTAACCAATCGTAATTATTACTTGTTTGCGGTTTCATGGAAAAACTTTCATAGTTATTATTGGTTTTTAAACACATATATGTATATGTTTTGTTTCTTGTATAGCGATTACGCATACCAGACTAGGTCTTTTGTCTGGGTATGCCGGGAGATAACTTACGCTTATCTCTCGTCTCTTGTCGCCGTATTCTTAGGCTCTAGAACGTTATGGGCGGGAGCTCTATACTAAAACTTTAGAATTCTAGAGTTGGTATATATATGTTGGTATATACATGTGTGTGTGCTGATTAAAAATTTGGAGTAGTTAAACATTTTTGAAAATATGTAAAATATGTGAAAATAGTACTGAACTAATATAAATATTTTTTAAATTATACATACGAAAAAATATTTACTCATATAATTTAAAGATCAAAACACAATAATGTGTTTATGATTTAGATAAAAGCTTCACCTTATAAAATAAATTTTATAAGGTGAAGGGCATAGAAGTTCTAATATAAGTAGCTCAGAACATAGTTATAGCATCTGTTTATAAAATAACATATATCAAACAAACAACTATATGACTATATTCAGTTAAACTTTCAGCTAATTCGTCATTGTAGAAATGTGTTTTTTCGGTTTTTCAAAAAAAATTTTACTTGGTCCTTTTTACCCAATGTCTCATTTTTAACTTTAAGGGGATTTTACGAAATAATAGCTACATTATTCAACCAATGCAAAATATAATGTTCAGAAGTACACTTTTTACAGGGATTACACTGTAGATAATCTTGATCTGGTATTTTGTCAGAAATAATTATCAGCAGTGTTGAAGCAACTATTTATTTAATTTATTTTTTGCTTTTTGGCTTTTTTTACTTAAATTACTTTTTATTTATCATTTTTCATTGTTCACAGCTTTGTCAGGCAATGGTTCAGTTGGCCTTTGTTATCCCACCCAGATGTAAGTTTAAATTAGCTTCAAATTAACAATACATCTTATAAAGATATAGTTAAAAATTACATTAAGGTTTAATAAAATAAACAACATTGCTAACAACCATGAAAACAAATGATGAAAGAAAATACTTTTGTTACAGATTTTCGAATCTTACCATTTATCTCTTGATAGCGAGGTCGTAACAATTGAGGTTATGGCTGGTTATACATATTTTTTTCTTCACTTTCAAATATTGTTTTTAAAAAATTTCTAACTTTACTTGTTTTTAAGATATCTGCGGTGGACCTTTTCATCCGCCGATCTTTAAGCCCCGCTTTACCTTATTATCAACAAGTAATGTGAATGGAAACAATATTATCTTTGGAAAAATAAACACACTGCTTTCTTTCTTCACTATTTATTAATATTTATTTCATTTAGTTCTGAAAATAAATTATATCAATTTTAAAATGTTCTACGAGTACCAGAAGTTTGATGTTTTGTTTTATCATATAAAGATGCATTATTATTATTATAAAAGGGTGGAATATGTTGTAATACAGTTGAACCATTTTTACCTTCAGGTAGGGCAAGTTATAGTAATCGTAAAAAAATCAAAAATGAAAATGTTTATATACCTTTACGTTTTAGAGATTTCTGAATATTTTGGAATACCTTAAAAAAATGGATGTATGTATGTGTGTGTGTGCGGATACAATTTGTTGTGGACGATTTTGCGAACACATTTCGGAGCTACGGGGCAAAAAGTGCCAAAAATGGTAATTCAGATGTTTTTGAGATACCGGAGCATCCGATTTAAACCATGAAAACAAATGATGAAAGAAAATACTTTTGTTACAGATTTTCGAATCTTACCATTTATCTCTTGATAGCGAGGTCGTAACAATTGAGGTTATGGCTGGTTATACATATTTTTTTCTTCACTTTCAAATATTGTTTTTAAAAAATTTCTAACTTTACTTGTTTTTAAGATATCTGCGGTGGACCTTTTCATCCGCCGATCTTTAAGCCCCGCTTTACCTTATTATCAACAAGTAATGTGAATGGAAACAATATTATCTTTGGAAAAATAAACACACTGCTTTCTTTCTTCACTATTTATTAATATTTATTTCATTTAGTTCTGAAAATAAATTATATCAATTTTAAAATGTTCTACGAGTACCAGAAGTTTGATGTTTTGTTTTATCATATAAAGATGCATTATTATTATTATAAAAGGGTGGAATATGTTGTAATACAGTTGAACCATTTTTACCTTCAGGTAGGGCAAGTTATAGTAATCGTAAAAAAATCAAAAATGAAAATGTTTATATACCTTTACGTTTTAGAGATTTCTGAATATTTTGGAATACCTTAAAAAAATGGATGTATGTATGTGTGTGTGTGCGGATACAATTTGTTGTGGACGATTTTGCGAACACATTTCGGAGATACGGGGCAAAAAGTGCCAAAAATGGTAATTCAGATGTTTTTGAGATACCGGAGCATCCGATTTAAATAATTCAAAGAACATTTTACGTGTATTGACGAAATGAATAATTGGTAAGATTTTTGTAAAGGCAGGACCAGCGTCTCTAGAGATCCAATAAAAAAAGTAAACTAGTTGTAAGTGGAATTCTGTTTTAAGGCATCGTGCCTTAAGGCAAATTGCTTGAATTTCCCGTACCAATTTTTTTTTTTTTTAAAAACGATTAACATTTTTGAAAAAAAATTACTTCGAAAAAATAAGATTTTTGAGAAACTATAAATTGGACCAAAAATTACTTTTTTTTGAAAAAAAAAATTTAAAAAAAAAATAATTTTTTTTTAATTTTTTTTTTTGAAACAAAAATTTTTTTCTTTATTTTGACATATTTTGGAAGATCTAAACTTTTTTTCAAAGCAATCGTACTGCTTTAACTGCAAAAAGACGAAATATCAAAGCGCGTAAGCGCCGCGTCGCCGTCTAACGCGTAAACATTGGTACGGAACCCATAGGACTAAGAACCAAATTTTTACTTATTGTTAAAATATCTATAAAATATCTGATAATTTGATGTGCATAAGTCTAATGATCATTTTTGACCGCCAAATGGCTTTTTTTTTTACTTTTTTTATTAGATCTCCGAAACCGCTAGACCTGCCTTTATGAAAATTTGATCGGTTCTTCACCTTGTCAATATAAGTAGAATGTTTTTTGAATTATTAAAATCGGACGCTCCGTTCTCTTAAAAACTGAGTTACCGTTTTCGGCACTTTATGCCCCGTATCTTCGGAACGGCTAGACCTCCCTGCGCCAAAAAATAATCAGCACGTCTCTTTATTAATACGAATCGAATGTTTTTTGAATTATTCAAATCGGTTGATCCGTGTTCCCGAAATCGTCGACGAAAATTTGTATCCGCACATACATACACACACGTACATACACACACACACACATATACATCCATTTTTTCTAAGGTATGCCAAAATGTTCAGAAACCTTTGAAACGTAAAGATATATAAAAATTTTTATTTTCGATTTTTTTGCGATTACTATAACTTGCCCTACGGGAAGTTAAAAATAATGCCATTTGGCGGCCAAAAATAAACATTAGACATATGTACATCGTATTATCAAATATAAAGTATCGTATTATAAAGATTATAATAATAAGTACATTTTGTGTACATTCATATGGGTTCCGTAATAATGTTTACACGTTAGACGACTACGCGGCTCTTACGTGCTTTGATATTTCGACTTCAAATCTTTAAAATTTTCAAAAAATCAAAATTCAAAAAAAAAATCAAAAATAAAAAAATTAAAAAAGTCAATTTTTTCAAAAAGTTCAAAATTTCTCATAAATCTGATTTTCTCAAAGTTTTGCAATTTTTTTTTTTAATAATTTCGTTTTTGGTTCGGCCTTAAGGCACGATGCCATGCACCACTAGTTTTTTTGTTGTTGTAAAGTTAGTTAAATACAATATTAGTAGTTAGTTAGGTAGTTAGTTAAATACAATATTTCAATTAAATTATCACAGTGCTATGTAAGACAGCTGATTCGACCGAATTGAAAATGTTTTTAAATAATTCTCACTGCTTGAGAAGGTGCCGGTGTTATGCAAAAGAGTGCGGCCGTATGCAGTCCTTGTCGCGCGCACTCCGTTCGTCCGTTGTTGCGGTCCGGCCTTTGCTCGCGCTTTGTCGGCGACTCGGCCGCCACTAGTATATATATTATCAAATATTTTTTTCGTACGTTTCCAAGGAAAAAAGAGCATTAAAGTAGTCAACGATTCACACCTCAGGGCTACGCGCGCGAAAGAGACGCATCTCGCGATCGGGGAGCACGACTCACGCGGAGCGGTAGCTCCCACTGCAGAGATGGCTGCAGAGCGGCCCGCGGCCCTCGGCCCTCGATGCCATACACAACTCGTTATTTTTAAGTTAGATTCAAGGGGTAACTAAATTGCTGGAACTTTCCGTACCAAATTTTAATTATTTTTTTAAAAAAGATTAACATTTTTGAAAAAAAAAATACTCTGAAAAAATTAGATTTTTGAGAAACTATAAATTTTTGACAAAAATTTATTTTTTTTGAAAAAAATGGCTTTTTAAAGAAAAATTTATTTTGAAATATTTTGGAAATTCTGAACTTTTTTTCAAAGCAATCGTACTGCTTTAACGGCATAGAGACAAAATATTCAAGCGCGTAAGCGCCGCGTTGCCGTCTAACGGATAAACATTGGTAGGTAATCCATAGAAATGTAAACAAAACTATATTTATGGTCAAAATCTCTATAAAATATCTGATAATTTGATGTGCATATGTCTAATGATCATTTTTGACCGCCAAATGTCATTTTTTTTATTTTTTACTAGATCTCCGAAACCGCTAGACCTGCATTCATAAAAATTTGATCAATTCTTCATCTTGTCAACACAAGTAAAATGTTTTTTGAATTATTAAAATCGGACGCTCCGTTCTCTTAAAAACTGACTTAAAAACCGTTTGTGGCACTTTTTGCCCCGTATCTTCGAAACGGCTAGACCTGCTTATGCCAAAAACTAATCAGCACGTCTCCTTATCAACAGCAATCAAATGTTTTTTGAATAATTGAAATCGGTTGAACCGTGTTCTCGAAATCGTCGACGAAAATTTGTATCCGCACACATACACACATACACATACACACATACACATACACACATACATCCATTTTATCTAAGGTATGTCAAAATGTTCAGAAACCTTTGAAACGTAAAGATATATACAAATTTTCATTTTCGATTTTTTTCGATGACTATAACTTACCCTACGGAAAGTTAAAAAAAAACCACCTACACTGACGAGGTGTAAACGATAAGAAAAATGTAAAATAAGTTAAGAAAAGCAATTTTATATTAGATTTATCAAATCTTTAGCTTTATTCCAACTATGATGATGAATTCTTCTGACAGAGTTCCATATACGAAACTTAATAAAATATGCCCGCAAAAAATTGAAAGATAAGTTGTATTCATCTAATTTATATTGATTGTATTTCAAACAACAATGAGTCTAATTATAATAAATTAAAGAGAAATAACTATAAAATTACGATTTATGAAGATAGAGCTGATAAAGTTTTTGCCGGAAGGAACATATACTTTTTCAAATTTATCAGATCGAAGCAAAAAATTAGAACATTTAGCTGTTAAATATTTTATTTGTTGTTACTTTGCAAAAGAGTGCCAAATATAACTATTTCCTAATAAGATTAAAATTGTGTCTGAGGCGGAGGTAAAAAACCATCTGTTGAATTTCTTGGAATGTATGTTCGGTAATTAATAGAGAAAACTTTGAATGTGCTTGAATAAAGAAGTATGTACATACATAAATATATTTTCACTTAAAGCAAGCAATTTTAAATTTATTTAGTTCAAGAGCTTTTGGTGTTGAAATACTGCCTGTTTTTAAAGAAAAAATATTGAAGTTAAAGTATCATACCTTAGTTTAAAAAAGATTATTCATAAAAGTTTGATTTCTTTAAAATTAAAATAAAGTGGATCACTTTTTAAAAATATTGCACAACACTGTTAATACTCTGAGCGAGCAGCAAACAGCTTACTGCAAATCTAGCTTTATAGACTTTATAATTTGCTTATCACGATTTCATCAAATATTCGTAATATTCATTAAAGAATAGAAGTGCTAATTGCAAGAAATCTTTTTTATAAGTAGGGTAAAGCGGGGCTTGAAGGTCCGCTTGTGAAAAAGCCCACCACCAATATCTCAAGAATAAGTAAAATTAAGAATTTTTACCAACAATATTTGAAAGTAGAGGGAAAAATATATAACCAGCCGTCACCCTGATTCATACAACGTTGTTATCGAGGAAAAAACGTAAATTTTTTTTGAAAATCCATAACAAAAGTATTTTCTTTTAATGTTCGTTTTTTTGGTTGCGAGCACTGTATTTGAGTTTACGAGACTTTAATATAATTTTTGAGTCTACAGTCTACAACACCATTCAAATGTTTTATACGATGTATTGTTAAGTTTAAGTTACATTCAATAGTTTTTCTATATAAGCTCTATGAAAGATTATACGTGGATGGGGTAAAAAGGACCAACTAAACCTCTACACTGGCAAAGGTGTAAACAATAAAAATAACTAAATACAAAAATAAATTAAGTTAAAAAAAAGCAATTTTGCAAGAGACGAATTAAATTATTAAATGTTCCAACACTGCTGATGAATATTTCAGACGAAATGCTAGATCAACCTATATAATTTATATTTTGCTTTGGTTGAATAATGACTATTATTTCGTAAAATTCCTTTAAAATTAAAAATAAGACATTGGACCTGTTTGCCCTTTAACCGTCCCATTGTGCCGCCCCTTGACCAGGTGACATATTTTTGAAAAACAGCAAAAAATACATTTCTGCGATTATTAGTTTGCTGGCAGTTTTACTGAACATAGATAGTTGTTTGTTTGATATTTGTCCCGCGCTACTCTAATATAATTCTCGCAAATAAATTTTCTATAAATAATTAAATTCAGGTAATTATACAGCAAATTTGATTATCTTTATCAATAATTAACAACGAATCAAACGTAATATTTACTACTATATAAGAGACGGCAAGGAAGAAGTTTTAGTAAAGAAAATTACAGTCTAAAATTAAACTATAAGTTGCAAATACTCTACAGTTGATACCTAGGCATTTGTAGGCAATAGTTATTTCTGATATTTATATTTGTAAAGTATATTTATATTTATAAAGTTATTCGCACACTTGTCTCAGTCATTTTTATATTTGGTGGCAGTGAATTTAAAATACGAAATATGCGGAATGCGATAATTCCGATTGAAAGCTTTTGTCAGAATTTGCCATTTGCATTTTTGTGAATTTGTGCTCGCACAATGGAAAAAGCTTGTAGTAAAAAAATATTTTGCATTAGTAATGTGTTCTGCAAACTGGAAGGGAGGAGCAGAAAGGGTTTGCAGCTATACTGGTGAAATTGGTTGAAATAAAAAAACTCGAATTAAAACCAATATTGTTTGACATATAATATTATTTATAATATGACATATAATATAATATTGATTGACATTTACAATACAATAAAACATTCGAAAATTTCGACCGAAAATATCTCCATATTTTTAATAAAAAATAGATGGCAATATGTTTCCAAGCAAAAATCGTCTATACATAGGCATGATAATGATTCATCAAATCATTACTATTGGAGAATAAAATATATCAACTAGAGACAGGCCAACCATTGGGTTGCCTTCTAGCAAAAAATATTTAGAAAATTTATCACAACAGTTTAAAAGACTTTTAAGTTCTAATATGTATACAAACTATATAAAATATGTTTTTTTTAATGAACGTCTTTTATCCAGATTCAAAAGTTGCTAAATCTCAACTTTTATCGATTAAGTCGATTACTTACACACACCGGGAGTTTTTGCAGGAAAATTGCTATTTGCATCTACTTATTTTTAGGTCTTTTTGGTTTTGAAAATTGAACGATGTGGTGAAATGACTAGCTGATATATTAAGGGTAAAATAGTTTTACAATAATTACTTATTATGAATGAATATAACACCAACCTAAAACAACATATTATTAACTTCCCGAAGGAGAAGTTTATGTTTTCATCAAAAAATCCGATTCGCTAATTTTATGTTTTCTCGACGTTTCAAGCCATTCTGAATCGAATGAGATCAAATTTGGAAAAAGTATGTGTGTGTGGGTGTGTGTGTGTGTGTGTGTGTGTGTGTGTATGTGAACAGATTTTTTGCCGTAAATCGACGTTTTCTCGAAAACGGCTGGGTCGATTTCAAAAATTTAAAAGCCATTCGATGTATCTCGACGAGAACTATTGTTTGTCAGTTTTGTGCGACGATCGGCCAAGTCGTTTCTTTATAAATGGCAGAAAAGTGAAAAAATTTTCGTCTACGTTTTAGCCCGCAATTCTGAATTGATTTTGAAAATTCAAAAACCGTTCGAAAGATATTGGTTGGGAATCGTGCTGATTAGTTTTTGGTAGAGATCGGCCGGGCCGTTTTCTTGTAATAAAGTTTTTAAAAAAAAATTCGACGATTTTTATGATTATTTTTTTGACGATAGATACCATAGTCTTCTAGATCATACTAAAATATTACGGCCCTACGATAACTGGTTCAGCTTTAAAAATTCGTCAAAGTTTGCAAAAATCAGTATGGTCTTTTTGGCATTTGTCAAAATTAGACTTTTGATCGACGTTTTCTCTCAAAAACGCCTGAACCGATTTTAGAAATTTAAAAGCCATTTGATGTATTTCGATGAGGACTATCGTTTGTCAGTTTTGTGCAACGATCTGCCAAGCCGTTTCTTTGTAATTTGAAAAAAACTTTTCGTCGACATTTAAGCTCATCCTACCGAACGATTTTAAAAAATCAAAAACTGTTCGAAAGATATTAGTTGGGAATGATACTGATAAATTTTAGGTGAAAATCTACCGAGCCGTTTTCTTGTAATTAACTGTTGAAAAAAAGTGTTAAATTTTCGTCGACATTTAAGCTCATCCTACCGAACCGATTTTAAAAAATCAAAAACTGTTCGAAAGATATCATTTGGGAATGATGCTGATAAATTTTAGGTGAAAATCTACCGAGCCGTTTTCTTGTAATTAACTGTTGAAAAAAAGTGTTAAATTTTCGTCGACATTTAAGCTCATCCTACCGAACCGATTTTAAAAAATCAAAAACTGTTCGAAAGATATCATTTGGGAATGATGCTGATTAATTTTAGGTGAAAATCTACCGAGCCGTTTTCTTGTAATTAACTGTTGAAAAAAAGTGTTAAATTTTCGTCGACATTTAAGCTCATCCTACCGAACAGATTTTAAAAAGTCAAAAACTGTTTGAAAGATATCATTTGGGAATGATGCTGATAAATTTTAGGTGAAAATCTACCGAGCCGTTTTCTTGTAATTAACTGTTGAAAAAAAGTGTTAAATTTTCGTCGACATTTAAGCTCATCCTACCGAACCGATTTTAAAAAATCAAAAACTATTCGAAAGATATCATTTGGGAATGATGCTGATTAATTTTAGGTGAAAATCTACCGAGCCGTTTTCTTGTAATTAACTGTTGAAAAAAAGTGTTAAATTTTCGTCGACATTTAAGCTCATCCTACCGAACCGATTTTAAAAAATCAAAAACTGTTCGAAAGATATCATTTGGGAATGATGCTGATAAATTTTAGGTGAAAATCTACCGAGCCGTTTTCTTGTAATTAACTGTTGAAAAAAAGTGTTAAATTTTCGTCGACATTTAAGCTCATCCTACCGAACCGATTTTAAAAAATCAAAAACTGTTCGAAAGATATCATTTGGAATGATGCTGATTAATTTTAGGTGAAAATCTACCGAGCCGTTTTCTTGTAATTAACTGTTGAAAAAAAGTGTTAAATTTTCGTCGACATTTAAGCTCATCCTACCGAACCGATTTTAAAAAATCAAAAACTGTTCGAAAGATATCATTTGGGAATGATGCTGATAAATTTTAGGTGAAAATCTACCGAGCCGTTTTCTTGTAATTAACTGTTGAAAAAAAGTGTTAAATTTTCGTCGACATTTAAGCTCATCCTACCGAACCGATTTTAAAAAATCAAAAACTGTTCGAAAGATATCATTTGGGAATGATGCTGATTAATTTTAGGTGAAAATCTACCGAGCCGTTTTCTTGTAATTAACTGTTGAAAAAAAATTTAAGCCGATTTTCATGGCACTTTTTTTGGCGATATACATCGTGGTCTTATAGAACTTACTGTAATATTATGGCCTTACGACAAGTAGTTTAATTTTACAAATTCGTCAAAGTTTGCTAAAATTATTATCGTTTTTTTCAAAGTAGGATTGATAAAGAATATTATTTACACTTTTTTTTTATTAAGTCGATTATTTACACATATCGGGAAGTTCATGTAACTTGCCTCAAGGCTAAATACCAAACCAACTAGTTTCATTAAGGTGGGCGGAAGACTGTTTCTAAATATATTGTGAAAACTAAACCAATTATATCACAAGAAATATCACATATTAAATCAACAATTATCTGACTACGTTCAGAAAAACACCCAGCTAATTTATCATCGTAGAAATATGTTTTTATTACTGTTTTTTAAAAAATTGTTACTTGGTCTTTTTACCCTAAAAGCGAGCTAAAATAGAACAGTCAGGGGGCTTATGTCTTATTTTTAACTTCCCGAAGGAGAAGTTTATGTTTTCATCAAAAAATCCGATTCGCTAATTTTATGTTTTCTCGACGTTTCAAGCCATTCTGAATCGAATGAGATCAAATTTGGAAAAAGTATGTGTGTGGTTGTGTGTGTGGTGTGTGTGTGTGGTGTGGTGTGTGTGTGTGTGTATGTGAACAGATTTTTTGCCGTAAATCGACGTTTTCTCGAAAACGGCTGGGTCGATTTCAAAAATTTAAAAGCCATTCGATGTATCTCGACGAGAACTATTGTTTGTCAGTTTTGTGCGACGATCGGCCAAGCCGTTTCTTTATAAATGGCAGAAAAGTGAAAAAATTTTCGTCTACGTTTTAGCCCGCAATTCTGAATTGATTTTGAAAATTCAAAAACCGTTCGAAAGATATTGGTTGGGAATCGTGCTGATTAGTTTTTGGTAGAGATCGGCCGGGCCGTTTTCTTGTAATAAAGTTTAAAAAAAAAAAATTCGACGATTTTTATGATTATTTTTTTGACGATAGATACCATAGTCTTCTAGATCATACTAAAATATTACGGCCCTATGATAACTGGTTCAGCTTTAAAAATTCGTCAAAGTTTGCAAAAATCAGTATGGTCTTTTTGGCATTTGTCAAAATTAGACTTTTGATCGACGTTTTCTCAAAAACGCCTGAACCGATTTTAGAAATTTAAAAGCCATTTGATGTATTTCGATGAGGACTATCGTTTGTCAGTTTTGTGCAACGATCTGCCAAGCCGTTTTTTGTAATTTGAAAAAAACTTTTTGTCGACATTTAAGCTCATCCTACCGAACGATTTTAAAAATCAAAAACTGTTCGAAAGATATTAGTTGGGAATGATACTGATAAATTTTAGGTGAAAATCTACCGAGCCGTTTTCTTGTAATTAACTGTTGAAAAAAAGTGTTAAATTTTCGTCGACATTTAAGCTCATCCTACCGAACCGATTTTAAAAAATCAAAAACTGTTCGAAAGATATCATTTGGGAATGATGCTGATAAATTTTAGGTGAAAATCTACCGAGCCTTTTCTTTTCTGTAATTAACTGTTGAAAAAAAGTGTTAATTTTCGGTCGACATTTAAGCTCATCCTACCGAACCGATTTTAAAAATCAAAAACTGTTCGAAAAGATATCATTTGGGGAATGATGCTGATTAATTTTAGGTGAAATCTACCGAGCCGTTTTCTTGTAATTAATGTTGAAAAAATGTTAAAATTTTCGTCGACATTTAAG
>NW_020538040.1:102065766-102095496 GCF_003426905.1 Ctenocephalides felis
TGCAACTGTTTTGAGTCTTCTTCATTGTTTCATAATAGAATTGCACATAATGTATTGTGCAATAGGGTAAAAACTTGCTTTAAAAACTGATCATTTTCATGACGTTTCAGAGGCGAATCCCAGACATCAATGCAGAGATACACGTTTCTTTCTATGAGAACCTGGGAAACTCATGCTTTGAACTTCGAGGAAATTTCCAGACCTTTAAATTGGCCATTAACTATTGAATTTGATGAATCTCTAAACTCAGTGCAACATCACATGTTGTTATTTGCCAGTTTGCATTAGTGCATTCTCGATATCAATACACTCGGAACAAAATTTAACAAACCTGTTCTATCAACACGTGTTTACCATACACATCGGTCAATCTCATTTTGGCTTAAACATCATTTTTACCTTTTCTATGGCAAAAGAGTAAATTAAGTCGAAAATGTTGCTTATTTCTTACCTTATTTAAAGTGGCACTTTTTAAAAACTACTACGTAATTAATTAGAATTTTTTACACACAAACCTTAATATAGAGTAGAGCGGGTCTGCTGGTAAAAAGGTCTACCACCAATGTCTCAAAATCAACTAAAGTTAGGAAGGCATAATAGAAAGTTGAGGAAAAAGATGTATAACCAGCCATCACCTTGATTATTACGACGTTGCTATCAACGTTTGAAAATCTATAACAAAAGAATTTTCTCTCGTTGTTAGTATTTTTGGTTTTGCGCACTCTTGTTTAGTTTACGAGACCTTAATATAACTTTTAGGTATACGTTATTTAATTGTTTTATAAGATGTTATTTTTAAGTTAGATACATCAGTTTTTTTTATATAACCTCTATAAAAGTTTACATATGGGAGGGATAAAAATGACCAACTGAAACTTCACCCTGGAAAAGGTGTAAGCAATATGAAAATAGTAAATAAAACAGTAAATTAAGTTAAAAAAGCGATTTTGTAAGAAATAAATTGAATAAATAGTTTTTCCACTTTTGGTGATAAATACTTCTGATGAAATACCAAATCAAAGTTATATGCGGTGTAATTTTTGTAAAAAATATGCTCATGAAATTTTATTTTGCATTTGCTAAAAAATCAAGCCATTATTTCGTAAAATTCCTGCTGTTTGAAATACATGTTTTATTAGCACATTTTCTATAAAAATTGCACTGAACACTCCAGTGTCCACTTCTATTTGGAAATTTGTCAGAAGAATTCATTATCAGAGTTGGAAAAAGAAGTAATATAATTTATCTCTGTGAAACTGCCTTTTTAACTTAATTTACTTTTTACATTTTGTTTACACCTTTGTCAGTGTAAACTCTCAGTTGCTCCTTTTCACCATAACTACAAGTTAGCTTTTATAAAGAAAACTGTTGAATCTAACATAAAAATAACAATACATATTATTAAACAATTAAATACCGTATACTTTAAAATCATATACAAGTATCGTTTAGTAGACGTTTCGCTCGTGATAGCGGCATCGTTTGGATTTAGGGCAATGAATGGATACACATCTTGTGTCACCTACTTTAACATAGTAAAGTTGAAAAACTCTATACTTCACTTGTTTGTTGAGATAATGGTGATTGGAGGACCTTTTCACCGGCAGACTTTTAAGCTCCGCTCTGCTATATTTTATAAGCCATTAATGAATTGTTTGAACGTATTTTGAATCTAGAATGCATATAATAAACTAAATAAATTTAGTTGTATTTTGAGTCGTAGAGTAAATTTACCTGCAGAATGTATTCGCATGGTGCCGCGACATGTATGGTAGCTACGGCCGTGATGCGGAGCCGGCTGATTTCGTTGTTCCCTTCGATTCCGTTTATGAATGTGTCCGACTCCGCCGTGTAGCTGTACACGTAGCTCGACCCCGGACTGTAAATGTTAGTCCTCTCATTTTCTGAAAATTTAATTTAAACACTCAGTAATATTATTTTACAAAAAAATCGAGTATCTCTGTAAATATAGGTAGAGCAGCTAGATGCTTGATGTAACAGTTTTTATTTTTAAATTAATATATCTTAAAATCCACTGATTATTTTTTCACAAAATAAAGAGATGGCTGGTTGCAGTAACTATTTCTCTATCGAATCAAGTAAAACTTAAAGCAAATTTCTGGAACTTCTCGTACCGTAATTAAACATTCGAGGCATGAAAATAATCAATAATTGTTTTTAATAATTTCAAATAGATTATTTATTATAAATACATACTGTAAATTTATAAGAGCTTATTAAATCGGACGACGAGCGTATTTTATAATCAACTTATGTGTAAGTTTACAAGAGTTTGAATATTTTTTAAATTTGATTTTTTTGATGATTTTAAGTTTTTTTCATTATTTTGAAGAAAATTTAAATTTCGAAATTTTTTGGAATTATTGGAAAAATATATTTTTTTAAGTTTTTTGAGAATTCGGAAATTTTTGAAAATACTCGATTTTTTTGAAAGTTTCGAAATATTCTCAAATTTTTGTAAGAAATCCATTTTTTTAATTTTAATATTTTTTTTAATTTTTCAAAATTTTGATTTATTTTTAAAATGATGAAAAAATTTAAAAATTTGAATTCGAATAATTTCGAATTTGAGTTTGAATTTGAAGCATCACTAGTTATATATTTTTACATGTGTACAAAATTATATCAATACTCGTAAGTTATTCACCAATTTTAATAAACAAATATTTCAAATCTTTGACTATATGATACTCAAACGCCTTCCAAAGTGATGGCTTGTTATACATATTTTTACCTACTATCAAATATTGTTAGAATTTTTTTCTAACTTGTCTTTGAGATATCGGTGGTGAACCTTTTTATTCGCGGATCTTTAAACCCCTACCCTATATATAAATAAATTGGTGTGTGTAAATCACTTATAGCCGTAAATAATTATAATAAATAAATTCAAAGATTATATTTTATAAAGATTATAAAATGGAAATTTTTTCTTACCTTTGCAATATGCAGCGCATTTGTGAATTTTCTGCGTTGGAACTGAAATAGAAAACAAACAAGTTGACAAAAGTTAAATATTAACGATATATCGATTTTATAATTGAAATGTCGTTTACTGATATAATATTCTTAGTATGTATCAGTTTGCAATAATGCCACAGAGTATCAAATAAAATTTAATAAACAAATAAAATTAAAGTGCGGAATCAACATTTTTAATTTTTCTCAGAATTGAATTGAATATAAAAATAAGTCAAATTAAAAATTTATCCATAATCGCTAAAATGTACATATTATGCTTTACGAAAATATGAACGTATATGTATATGTAAATGTATATTATATATATATATATATATACACCTAAGTCTGTTTTTACACGGAGATTGGTTCCAGAAGAATCCGTGTAAAAAAAAAAACGTGTAAAAAAAGACATTGATCTTATACAAAAATGGGTGATTTGTTCCTAATCTCTAAAACCTATTAAAATTGGTGAAAAACAAGAATTTTTAAGAACAAGAATTAAATTAGTGCTATTCACATTTGCTTTGACCAGTAAAAATTGTTTGTACGCGCTAAAGGGGAATTCACTTAAATCTTTAAGCTAGTGTTCGCAAACTATCGATACTATCGATGGTTTCAGACTTTTTTCTTTCATAAATACTTTTTTGTGATATGAACATACTTCGCAAAAATTTAATTTGACAAAAAAAATTTAGGTACATAAAATTTCAAATCGTGCTAAATGGAATAAATTCGTGTAAAAAAATTAAAAATATTCAATTTTCAAACCGTGTTATATCAAAACCGTGTACAAAAAGACCGTGTAAAAACAGACTTAGGTGTATATATATATATATATATATATATTTCAAAGTAACTAGCAGCCCATTCGTCGAAATAAAAAAGGTATAAAGTATAAAAACTTTTATTTATACGTTTCGACACAAGATGCGTGTCATCATTCAGCAACTACAACAATTTGAAAATTTTATTAACTAATATAAACAACAATAAAAATTAATTATAGCATAGAGAAACATTATACACACCACAGGACAAAAACACTCAACAAAAATTTATTTTAAAAAATTAAACTTAATAACATATTAGAGAAAAAAAAAAAAAAAAAAAAAACAACAATTTGTTTTTTTCTCTAATATGTTATTAAGTTTAATTTTTTAAAATAAATTTTTGTTGAGTGTTTTTGTCCTGTGGTGTGTATAATGTTTCTCTATGCTATAATTAATTTTTATTGTTGTTTATATTAGTTAATAAAATTTTCAAATTGTTGTAGTTGCTGAATGATGACACGCATCTTGTGTCGAAACGTATAAATAAAAGTTTTTATACTTTATACCTTTTTTATTTCGACGAATGGGCTGCTAGTTACTTTGAAATATGTTTCAACGTCGAAAAAACTATCAAGATATATATATATATATATATATATATATATATATAGATATAAAGAATGGGTAGTACTGCCCTAGGGCAGGTCCGTGAGCTGAGTTAAACTCCAACTCGATTATTGCTCGGAAGAAGTAGTGTGAGAGTTTTTCCCATTTCCATTTCACACCGCAGTACCCGAGATGGGCTAAATATATATATATATATATATATATATATACATATATATTGTATGATTCTGAATTCGATGTTGACATATGTATTAACAAAGTCTAATAATCGGGCGTAACATCAATTAAAAACATGAATTTTTTTCAAAAATTTATTTTAAATCCATACGTTTCATTTTAACACACATTTTAAATCCTAGCCTTCATTCAGTGGAAACTAAAAATAAAATTAAAAACTAAAACAATTGAATTGAAGAGAAAAGAAAAAATAAAATAGTAAATAGTACTTACAATTAGTTGATCTTAGTGTTAAATTGGAAAATTTTAATAATCCATGGTATCAGGATATGGTAATGCACTACACTATGTATTATAAACACTAACTTGAAATTACACAATATTTTCACAAAATACTAATTTTAAAAAATCACAAATGGATAGTGTGTTATTCGTAGACTGGTTAAAGATGTAATGGAAAAAGACCTTTTTAAAAAATATTTTTACCAAGATTCTACACATGTGTAGAACGAATTGCGAATCCTTTGCGCAACGCTTTTATTGTTTTGTAAGAAATTTGGAAATGTTATCTAAATAGAAGAGATTTGTGTCGCACAGCGTGTTAAGTTCATTCCGTTTATTTATTGTCTTATTGTTATAAATAGTTAAGAAAGATCACTCTATAATTCTTCGTTTAAATAAATTTTATTCGAATTGTAGTACAGTCGGTTAGAAAAGTCCATATTGTGTTTTAAGGTATAAATATGGTCTGCAAGTACAGTTTTGAATTGTTTTGGGTTTTTTGAATTGTTTTTATGTTGTTGTAACCGTTTATTCAAGTTCTGGCTAGTTTCACCTATGTAAATTAAATTAGAATCTAAACAATTTATTTGATAGACGAGATTTCTGAGTCGTTCGATATTAAAAGGGGTTTTTGTTTTGGTAAAAATAGTGCTAGTAGTTGTACTAAAATTGGTTACCAGTCGGAGTCCAGATTTATAAAAA
This sequence comes from Ctenocephalides felis, assembly GCF_003426905.1. Lineage (NCBI taxonomy): Eukaryota > Metazoa > Arthropoda > Insecta > Siphonaptera > Pulicidae > Ctenocephalides > Ctenocephalides felis. Next base: position 102,071,310 of record NW_020538040.1, read on the forward strand.
AGTTTTTTTCCAAGGAACATACAATTCTTTAATGTATGGCAAACATATTACACCAGAATGAGTTTCTGAGTCAGGTAAATTGTTATGTACTGTGGAATTGTCCATTTTATTCAAAAGGTACGTTCGTCTGTTACTAGTTACGGAATTTATAAGTTTTAGGGGATAGGAGTTATCTGTTAGAATTTTTGTAATTAAATTGATGTTATTGTCCCAAAATGTTTTGTCCGATAGAAGTATTGCGTGGTCAGTTAGATTTATTATAGTACCTATTTTCATTTTGAGTGGATGATAAGAAAAGTAATTAAGGTAACGTCCAGAGTTAGTTGGTTTTTGGTACCAATTTGTTATTAGTTTGTTTTCCGTAGTACGTATAAGTTTTATGTCTAAGAAACTTATCGAGTTCATTGTCTCCAATTCTACTGTAAATTTTAATTTTTTATTGACGTTATTAAATTAATCAATTATCATAGTGACATCATCACTAGGGATACAAGTGATAATGTCATCTACATAACGGTAATGAAAAATATGTTTATTGTAATTTTTAAAAATTATATTTTCAAGAAGTTGTAAAGATATTTCTGCTAGAGATGGACTTGCTGGGGACCCCATTGGCGCCCCAAAAATTTGATAATAGAAAGAGCCATTGAATTCAAAATAAGTGTTAGAGACAATGAACTTGACAGTTTCCCTGAACCAGTGCAAAGATAAAGAAGTCAACGAGGAAATTTCATCCCATCGGATTGTTATAGCATCTAAAATATGGTCTAGGGCAGCGATGTCCAACCTAAATCACTCATTGGGCCAAAATTTAGGAATATACAAAGCACTGGGCCGCAACAAATCTGGAAAAACTAGTGGTGCATGGCATCGCGCCTTGTGGCAATTTGATGGAACTTCTCGTACCGTAATTCCAAACTTTTAAAAGCTTTAATATTTCTGAAAACTTTGATAAAATTAGATTTTTGAGAATCTTGAAATTGAAATTGAAAAAAGTGGACTTTTTTGAAAAAAAATGTTTTTTTTTTGTTTTTTAAAACTGTTTGAAAATTCTTTTTTTTTTTCAAAATAATCGTAATATGAACATTTTTTCCAAGATAACTCCCCACGATTACAATCATATGGACTTATAGACTGGTGAATGACTCGTGAACTAGTGTTGCCCACTTGTCCATAGAGCCGCTAGGCTCCCGTTGTCCGTTGCGTTGACAATTATTTGTCGTTATCTGTCAAGCGCTATCCATAGAGTATCATATCGCCATCTATTCATTTGATTAATGACCATTGCTTTCGGTTGAAGCTGACTTAGTGCTCAGACTTTTATATTAGCCTTTACAAAAATTATTTTATTTATTTAAATTGAAAATAATAATTTGTGCGATTGTTGTTTGTCATGGGGCCACACAAAAATCGCCATCGGGCCGCATGCTGCCCGCGGGCCGCATGTTGGACATGGCCGGTCTAGGGGTACATTAGTGAAAAGTGAGACTACATCTAAGCTAATTAGTTTGTATATAATTTATCTTGTGTTTTAAGTCAGTAACGAGTTCATAAGAATTTTTTATGTAGTGTGGTGATTGTTTTGTTATTGTAGTTATGTATTTCGAGAGTTTATATTGAGGGGTATTAATGTCTGAAACTATTGGTCTAAAAGGTAAATTATTTTTGTGGATTTTGGGAAGGCCATAAAGTCTGGAGAAATATGGGTGTAAATTTTTCAAGTCAGAAGTTATCTCTTTGGTCAGTTGTTTGTTTGCTGTAAGTTTGTCTAAATATTTATGGCACGTACGGTTTATGTAGTCAGTTGGATCGTTATTGGTAATTTTGTAAGTATTAGTGTCAAGTAATAATTCAGATATTTTATTTATATAGTCTTGCTTGTCTATGATAACGGTGATATTGCCTTTATCCGCTTTAGTGACCACTATATTCGGATGATTTTTGAGAAATATTTTGCAAGCTTGAAGGTCTCTAAGAATATTATCATAAGTTGTATTTTTGGTATCAAAGGAATTAATATGTGAGATGAATTTTTTACAAAAAAGATTTCTAGTGTGAATTTTAGTTTTCGGATCTTTAATTTGTTGCAAACCATATTCTAAATTACTGAGCAATTTAACAAAGTTAAAATTACGGCAAGTAGCAGGAACTGAAAAATTAGGTCCTAAAGCAAACATGTACAATAGTCTGTCTGGTATGTCGATAGAAGAATAATTTTTTAACCACTTATCAATAATATTTTTATCTAAAATTATTTTGTTACTTTCTAATTTATTTTGTAAAAGCTTACTAAATTTGTTAGTATACGAAAGCTTCAAATTATTGAACTGTTTGTTGTTTCTAATTGTTTCGAAATATAAACTGTTTTCAAAGACATCGATTTCCACTGTGCGACACAGCCAATTTGTGATTTTTTCAATCGTATTTCTAAAATTACAAATATTTTTGATACATCTGTTAATTGTGAGTGTAATGTATTTTAAACTAACTTTTTGTAAACTATTGTATTGGGTATTATTACTAATGAATTTGAATTTTTTAATGTCTATTTCGTAAAACTTAGGAACATTTTTTTCTTCGCGACATCTTAATAAAAACACTTGTTTGTTGAAATTTATGAAAAGTTTAGAATTGAGCTTAGATATTTTTTTAAATTGTGAAAAAATGTAGAACCCGTAATTGCGCCTAATAAATTCAAAAAATGACATGTTGTGATCTTCAAAATGATTTTGCTTTCCTTGTAATCTCCAATTATTGTGCTGTAGATTGACCATTTTCCTATTATAATGACGTAGTGGTTTCATGGATAATGATTGTGTAGTTGAATTTTTAGTATTGTATTTTGTAAAATATATTTATATAATAATATATATATATATATATATATATATATATATATATATATATATATATATTTGAATAGTCTTGAATTTGATGTTGATATATATGTTTAATTTGAGTTTAAATTCGGGCGTAATAAGAGTTTTTTTAAAAGTTTATTTATTTAAAATCCATACGTTTCGGCTAGCATCTTAGCCATCATTCAGTGGTAATCAAATTAAAATTTTGTATCCTAATATAGCATATGAAACCATTATTAATCCATGGTATTAGTATGTGCACATTGATAAGATATATATTTTTTAACATCACATATGGCAAAACACACTAATAATCATGATAACTTAACAAGTTGTTGAAACTATGTATTTGCTCTTCGGAGTTTAAGATAGAAATGTATAAATAATATATATGTATATATATAATATATAATATATATATATATATATATATATATATATATATATATTAGGGCAGGTCAATTTAAAAGTTGCTTATAATCGGTCGATTTAAAAGGCACATATAATTTTCGGATACTAGAGATCAAAATAAGATACTTTGCTGAAGAAACTATACCTCTAAAATGAATTCTGATGTCCCGTGCATTGACCCAAAGATGGGAATTGAATTTTGAAAAATTCCGTTTTAATCCATTTAGAGACATCCACACAAAACACTTTTTTACAAAAAAAAAATATTAAATTTCTTCTTTGTTTCAACTTTTCCAATGCATTTTGTCTCTGCGCTTCTATGCTAGCTAGAGGCTGTTACGGCGACGATATTAGAAAGCCGTGCAAAATTTTCCAGGCTTGAAAAAAGACTTCAAACAATGGTTTATGAGTTCTATATAGTTTTTTTTACATGTTTTATGATTAAATAAATTTTATAATAAAAATAAATCGCAGATTTTTGTCATGTTGAAGTACACAAAATGATGCGACTTTTGTATGGGTGACCTCTATAGGGAGGTCCCAGGGGGTGAACCATGGAAGGCCGAACCATTTATTACACATTGATGATGAGACAAACCTAGTCTCGAAACGTTTGTAAAATTATTATTTAATAAATTGGTGCAAAAAAAGAGTGTTGTTTGTTCATATTTCTAAATTAATATCTATCATCCACTCAGAATACATTTGATATATATATATATATATATATATATATATATATATATATATATATGAATTTATGAATATTCAATTACGTATAAAAAATAAAAAAATACTTCACTTTTACATATTTTAAATTCAAAAATATTTAATTAATTATATATAATGATTATAATTATTAATTTGCAATGACACGTTATATCAGAAAACGTAAATAACGGAAGTCGTCTTTTTCTAAACTTTGAGGGTTATCAATCAAAAACGATAAATAATTTAAATCAATTCATATTTAAACTATATAAGGACGCATATATTGATTATGGTATCAGAGCCACACAACAAAACAAATATTATATGCGCAGCACATTATAACTGAGTTATCGGAATTTGATAAAATAAATTTGTAGAATTTTTTAACAGAATTATACAAAGTATCATTTTATTTGTGCATAAAAATAGCTGGCAGTAGCCATTGAACTATTGGTTTACTATTGGTTTTTGGGTTCAATACCTATCTCGGCCAGCATAATATCAAGTAGTAGCGATATCAGACTTTTATTTGAATTTATAGATCTGAAATATGATATCAAATGAAAATAGCATTTAGGCACAATTGCTCAATAAACAATTGTGTAAAAATAATACTAATTAATTATTAATACCTACCCCAACTAATATGGACAAATAGTGGGTTGCCTTCTCATAGTCATCTTAAATTAACAAAACAATTACCGAATGTAAGTCCTCATAAAATATTAAACAGATTGTAATTCAAATAAAAATATACAATTTGAGTATAAAAACTTCAACATGCCCGTAACTTCACAAGATTTTGTATGAATTCGTATTGCAGTCGATAAATCAGGTCAACAATTAAATTCCGATGAAGACAAGGAGTACCAAGAAATTTTGTTGATGAACCTCAAGAACCTACCTTACTGAATGCAACATGAAAGTGCTAGAGCACTAGAATCAAATCGAAAGATATTTCACTTAATAAATATAAAATGGCTATGTGACATCATTAAGGGGTCAATTCTGCGGTAACATAGCTTGGTTATGGCAACGCTATCTTATCCTTGTTTCTCGATGCAAGAACTGTGTGAATGTCTATCTACTTGCTGTTCGAATTTAAAAGTATTAGAAATAAATAAAGATAACATAAATATCAATCATAATAAATTATAAATATATTTTAAATTCTTATTGGATGCCATAATTAAAAGAAGAGCAAACTGGAATGAACCTGAAATGAGAAAAGGGTTTCTTTTGGTATCGAATAAAAGCAGTCAAAGTCAAAGCAAATAATAAAAAAATCTTACACATTGTGGACATTGTACGAACCAAAAATAATAATTTAAATATTACTAAAAGAATTATAAAGTTGGTAGGTACTTCTAGTATGACAAATTTGAGAAAAAGTACTCTATGCATTATAGAATTTTGTGTAATTGGTAACAAAAATTTATGATTTTGAAATTCGAAATTTAGATATTTGATACAGTAATCGCAAAAATATCAAAAATATTCTTTTGCATATATTTAGGTTTCAAAGGTTTCTGAACATTTTGGCATACTTTAAAATAAATTCAAGTATTTGTGTATATGCATGTGTGTAAGAGCGTACTGTACTGATACAAGTTTTCAATTTGAATAATTGAAAAATAGTAAGTACAAATTTTCGATTCAAAAAACATTCGCTTTATACTGACGGCAAAACGCACTGATTATTATTTGCAAAAGGCAGGTCTAAATGTTTAAAAGGTACGGTGCAAAGTGCACAAAAAGTAGATATTCAATTTTAGAGAGAAGGATTCAAAAAACATTTTGCTTGTGTTGACGGTGCAAAGAAATGATTGGTTTTTGGAGATAGCAAGCCCAGAGGTTGCAAAATTTTGAGAAAAATTCAATTTCAGAACAAGTTTTAGATGAAAATTTCAAAAATATATTGTTTCTTTGCAAAATCTTTAACTTTGAATGTGTTCATAAAGCAATAAAAAATTATCATAAAAAACTGATAAAATAATTATTAATAAAAAATAAATTATATAAAAAGAATCAAAGAATCATCGCTATTAAAACGATGTGAATACCAGTAAAATTATATCAAAATTTACCATAAACATATCTTATATTATTTTATATTCTTATCATTTTATTTAAACTTCTAATTAATAACAAAATTCTCGTGAGAATCCAAATAAACTAATCTTAAATGAAATAATCTATTTGTATTCCGATAATTCCTAATCGATAAACTTTTCTTTTGAAATCTTGTGTTTATTTTTCCTACAATAATCTTTGTATCAACTAAAAATTGATTTGAAAGTGTCATTAACACATGATAATATAATTTCTAGAGAAACCTTATTTATTATCATTATTGACTGCAACACGACGAAGCCGTAATAGAAAACAAGAATAGAGAAACTTATTTTTTCAATTATAAACTTAACAAACAAGTCAAGCGTTTTTTATTTATATTAATTATTTATTATTCATAACTACAACTAGTGGGGCGCATGGCATCGTGCCTTAAGGCAAATTGCTGGAACTACCCGTACCAAAATTTTTTTTTTTTTTAAAGATTAACATTGTTGAAAAAATTTACTTCGAACAAATTAGATTTTTGAGAAACTATAAATTTGACAAGAAATTACTTTTTTTTGAAAAAAAAATTTAAAAAAAAATGTTTTTTTTTTCAAAGCGGTCGTACTGCTTTAACTGCATAGAGACGAAATGTCCAAGCGCGTTAGCGCCGCGTCGCCGACTAACGGATAAACATTTGTACGGAATCCAAAGGCATGTAAACAAAATTCATACTTATTATTAAAATCTCTGTGAAATATCTGATAATTTGGTGTGCATATGTCTAATGATCATTTTTGACTGCCAAATGGCATTTTTTTTTTACTTTTTTTACTAGATCTCCGAAACCGCTAGACCTGCCTTCATGAAAATTTGAACAATTCTTTATCTTGTCAATACAAGTAAAATGTTTTTTGAATTATTAAAATCGGATGCTCCGTTCTCTTAAAAACCGAGTTACCATTTTTGACACTTATCTTTGAAATGGCTAGACCTGCCTTCGCCAAAAACTAATCAGCACGTCTCCTTATCAATACAAATCGAATGTTTTTTTAATTATTCAAATCGCTTCATCCGTGATCCCAAAATCGTCGACGAAAATTTGTATCCGCACACTCATACATACACGCATACACACACACACATACATCCATTTTTTCTAAGGTATGCCAAAATATTCAGAAACTTCTGAAACGTAAAGATATATAAAAATCTTCATTTTCGATTTTTTTGCGATTACTATAACTTGCCCTACGGGATGTTAATAAGGTATGCGGCATATATATTGTTAATATTTTCAAAACTTAGAAGCCCTAAGAGCTGTTGTGATGATACTTCTTTTTTTAGAACTCAACGGTTGAACTTCTCAATGTATTTTTTTTATTATTTATTTTTATATTATAGATATGTTTTTTATTTTGATGAGGTAGTGCCGAGAAGGGCTATTTTCACTTGTAGCGATCTATATTTTCAAGTAAAAACCGATATCAATCATTAACTAATGTAATATTTTTTATCGTAAATATTAACCATACAGCTATTTATAATAGCAAATATCAATGTGGTATAGCACGTTGAATATGTACACCAAAACTAAAGTAAAAATATATTAGCATACGTTTAAATAATACTTTAAACTTATAATAATATTAATATAATTTAATGAGCTTCAAGCAACTTATACAAAGCAGATAGGGACTCGTTTGAACAGTTTTTGTTAAATGAATATATTTTGAAATTCACTTAATATATTACGGTAGTTACTATCCATCTTTATTTCTACGAATAAGTTGGTTGGTTGGAATAAGTACGGATAGTTGCTGTAACTTTCCCTCTACCGAATCAAGTAAAAATATATTCACAAATGTGATGATTATTTCACAATTAATCAATTTCATGAAAATGCGAGGTGTTACAACTTACCCCCTTGTTTGGGGCTAGTTGTAATATCTACAAGTAGTAACAACAAAAAACACAATAATGCTTATGATAAATCATTCCCTACTTATTTTAATTATTTATATCCTGATACCATGGATTATTAAAATCTTCCAATTTAACACTAAGATTAACTAATTGTAAGTATCATTTACTCTTTTTATTTTTTCTTTTCACTCCGATTCAATTGTTTTAGTTTGAATTTTATTTTTAATTTTCACTGAATGAAGGCTAGGATTATAGCCGACACGTATGGATTTAAAATAAATTTTTGAAAGAAATTCATGTTTTTTATTGATGTTATGCCAGATTACTAGACTTTGTTAAATATATATATATATATATATATATATATATAAATATAAATAATTTAAATGATTACATCTACTATATTTAATAATATTAATAAGTAATTATTATTTATAATAATTATTTGCAAAATATTAAATACGAAACCATACAATTTACTGTAAAAAATCAAATTTAATAATGCCAGTTCCAACATATTATTTATACTGACAAATAAAAGACATAGAATTATTTTATTTACTGATTAAATTGATCCTGGTGTTTAACTTATGTTAGAGATGATCTACTAGTCTAAATATACGTAAAAAAACTTTATAGCGGTAAATCTGAAAATTAATTATTTAAATCCCATATTTTAAGAAAGAATATTACCAAAATCAATTTTCATGACAAAATACGGGAACGACACGTGGAATAAAAATCCCAGGCTATCTAGCATCGTTTTATTTTCTGATTGATAATAATTTGATGTCTCATTCAAACTCAAATGGTAAACATGACAATTTCTACAGAAAATTCATTAAAGATGCAATTTCAGCTTCAACGTAATATCGTCACAAGGACAAATCTTTAAAAAAAGCATCAAAGAGATGTTGACTTGACAGATTTGAATGAAACTAGAAAAACTTCTTTATCAGAAAGGATTATTTAATATAAATGGAAAATTGAATTGAAAGAACTTTGTGACTATTGGTAATATAATGAATTTAATTGTAAATTAATCTAAATAATTATTGATTATAATATAATATGATATAAATATTAGTCATTTTGGTCGATTAGTGGTAAGAGCTTTGTAGCAAAACGCTTTTTAATAAAAGCTATGTAGTTAAGATATTTCATCAAAACAGTTTGTAGAAATCTTGAGTTTTGATTGCAGTTAAAAAAAATAATTCGAGCATCTGATTGTACTTTTTTAATTTATATTTGAAAATATTAATTAATATGATAATTCAAAGAAGCATTTGTATTCGACTAGATTTTTATTCAAAAAGAACTCGTTAAAATTCTAGCATTGTTATTTAATTCATTAAATAAATACAAACATTTCGACTTTTTTATTATTTAATTTTAATATAATTTTATTATTGTTTAAAACAATTAAATTAATAATATTATTAATGAAATTTGTACTGTTAATAATATTATTTATTACTAAGAATAATTTCAAAGTCAATATAATATAAAAATTAATTATTATATCAAATTAAAAATAATAATACCCCGAATAACATGTGAGACAAATGATTTAATCAGAAGTAAATTTCAAAATATAATAAAATACCGACAAACGTATACTTGAGCGTATATATACTTATATATATACTTATATATATATATATATATATATATATATATATATACAGGGCCGGTTAATATAGAATATTAATATTTGGGTTTTGAAACATTTCACTTATTTCATTAGACGCATTTTTATTTTTAAACATAACATTTGTTGTTCATGTTAGATTTTTTAAATTTTATTTTAATTTTTTTTTTCATTATTTATTTTAATATCCAAAATTGCATCAGTAACTTATTAATATTGTAAAGCCAAATTGTATTCATGTTTACTTTCCCATCTGATTCAGAATATCAGATTGTTGTTTTAAAGTTAAATTTTTATCGTATTTTAAAAGATGCAAAGAAATTACATATTTCCTGAACTATATCGAAAACAAAACACTATTATATTTGTATCTGTATAATTTCTGCTTAGTTAATAATTAAATTTAGTATGGACACCACTAGGTATAAAAAAGCTTACAAGTTTTGTTTCTAAGTACATTTAGCTTCCATTTTTCATATTTGCTCCATTTCCCTAAACCTAACCACGCATGTCTTCAAAGTTCAAAGTTAATCAGATGCGAAACATTTTCATCAAATACAAAAGTTACAATTAAGTTTCTCGGTCTTATAGTCATATTCTATGCACTGACTTCCCATTTTCCATTTTTCTCTATTATAATTTGTAACTATTTTTTTTAACAAGTTCCGTTCAAACTAAATCACCTCGCAATTTTTCATCAATAATGCCCAATAATTTAAACTTTCATAGGTTTGCGCTTACGGTATTGAACACTAGATAATTTCTTTTTCAATTCCACATTAACTACGATTGAAGAAAAATTTAATGAGTTCATTAAATAATAAGCAGAACAATAATTTACTAATTTGCATGAGTAATTAATTGTTTCTACAGATATCACATTGCAAACTGAATATGCTTCCTGTTTCTACATATTCATAGTTAAGTTAGATTGTTTATTATAATCTGTTAATATTCTAGATTTTATATTAAAAAAATACGAATGATATATTATAAATTTCATTTCCGAATCTCGTTTTGGCGCCCCCTAAGGCGTGCGCCGCATTTTTTGCATGCATCGCATGCAAGGCAGGACCGGCCCTGTATATATATATATATATTGAAAAAACTATATGTATATAATATATATTAGGGCACGTCGATTTAAAAGTCGCTTAGGCACATATGATTTTCGGATACTAGGGATCAAAATAAGATACTTTGCTGAAGAAACCATACCTCTAAAATGAATTCTGATACCCCGTGTGAAAAATCATAGTTTTTGGTATTTTACTAAGTTAGCAAAAATGTTTTTTTAAGCCAATTATTTTGGATATTAATTCACAAAAATCCTTATCACAAAAAAATTATAAAAATTTTTTGTTTAAATTTTTCCAATGCATTTTGTCTCTGCGTTCCTATGCTAGCTGGAGGCTGTTATGGCGCCGACATTGGAGCCGTGCGAAATTTTCCAGACTTGAAACCGAAAAGACTTCAAGCAATAATGTATAAGTTTTACATAGTTTTATTTCAATATGTTATAAAATAAATTTTATAATAAAAAAATCGCTGATTTTTGTCTTGTTGAAGTACCAAAAATGATACAATTTTTGTATGGGAGACCTCTATCCTAGGGGGTAAACAATGGGCATGGGTAGTTTGACCTTCCTAAGTTAGTAGGGGTCAGTCATATATTTGGACACTATTAAGGTACTCTAAATGAACCAAAATAGGACTTTTCAAAATTTTACCCAATCACGGGGTCAATGCACGGGACATCATAATTCATTTTAAAGTTATGTGCCTATGCGACTTTTTTTACCCATACAAATCGACCCGCTCTAATAGGTCATAAACTCTGTCTAACTAGACTCAGGAAGGTATGATACAAGGGTTTCCCGTTGCCATTTCGCACTGCATTACAAAATCAAAATAACATTTTTAATCTATATTTTCGAGAAAACTTCGAGAAAGCGAACCAATTACTTATTGCTAAAAGACTGAACTCGATTATATATATATATATATATATATATATATATATATACGAATAATAAGTCTATCTTATTTCTCTGTTTTATCATACCAGTGACTACTGAAGAAAAATGTATCACAACTCCAAAAAGTGCGACAATCCAGCATTTTACTTCAACGCGCATTATGGCGCCACCAGTTAAATCTTCAAAACAGACATATATAAATCGATTCTAATGAAAGTCAATGAAAAAAGAACACAGAAATTAAAAGAAAAAATCATCCAAAACAGCACAACACTCAGTCACTTGGTTCAACTTTCAAATATAAATTATTCACTGGAATAATAAACCGTTTATAGCTAGAATGTGTCATCGGTTAGAAAGCGAATTTTAAACTGCACTGACTTTCTGTCCATTGGCCAGTTCCTTCGTAATCTTCATCTCAACCCAGAGATCGTGGCCTTTACCCGGACCATGGTTCAAACGAGATTATGAGAATAAAATATTGTTTATTTGTTTATACACACTTAATATATAATTACAGAGCCGAATTCTATTGGGGTTTGATACTATAGAAAAAGAAAAAGTAATTTACATCTATTTTTTCCACTCCTTCAAATACGATTGGTTTGCTTCAATTTCTTATTGAAGCCATCTTCAATTAATTTATTGCTTACCCTACGACACATTCGTAATTAAGTAATTCGTAATTCGTAATGCCAAAGTACAAATGTAAACTTTATAATATTTCAGTTTTGAATGTTTTTTTGGATATTTCAGTTACCATGTTTCACAATATTTACTAATTGACAAGTAACTAGTGGTGCTTTATATCGTGCCTTAAGGCAAATTGTTGCAACTTTCCGTACCAAAAATTAAAGATTCATTTTCTTCAGAATTTAAAAAAATTAGTTTTTCAAATTAAAAAAAATGACCTTTTCGAAAAAAAATGTTTTTTTATACTTTGAAATATTTTGGAAATTTTGAACGTTTTTCGAAATATCGAAGCGCGTGGGCGCCGCGTCGCAGTATAACGGATAAACATTGGTACGGAACCCATAAAAAAGTAAACAAAATTTGTTGTTATTATTAAAATATCTATAAAATATGTGTTAATTTAATGTGCATGAGTCTAATGATCATTTTTGTTCGCCAAACGATTTTTTTTTACTTTTTTTATTAGATCTCCGAAACCGCTAGGCCTGCCTTTTATCAGTTCTTCATTTCGTCAATACAAATAAAATCTTTTTTAAATCATTCAGATCGGACGATCGGTCCTCTCAAAAATTTAATTACCATTTTTGGCACTTTTTACCCCATATCTTCTACTGATTTTGACACATCGCTGGTGGACCTTTGTAACCCCGGAAAATGTTATTCGACAAAATGTTCCTTCGATCGATACCAAATTTAGGTTCTGAATTTAAATAACATAAATAAAAAATAATATAACCTAGGAAATGTTTTATAAATACCAATTATATAATTATACAAATGAAATCTTTCAGAGCACCATATTTAAGAAAAATATGATTTACAAAAAAGAGTGCTACAATGCCAAAAAATGCATTTTCAATTAACATTTCAACTAGCTGTAAGTGGAATTCTGTCTTAAGGCAATTAGCGCATCGAGCCTTAAGGCAAATTGCTGGAACTTCCCGTACCAAAAATTTTTTTTTTTTTTAAAACGATTAACATTTTTGAAAAAAAATTACTTTGAAAAAATAAGATTTTTGAGAAACTATAAATTGGACAAAAAATTAGTTTTTTTTTGAAAAAAAAAATTTTTTTTTTAATTTTTTTTTTAAAAATTTTTTTTTTTTGAAAAAATTTTTTTTTTTTATTTTGACATATTGTGGAAGATCTGAACTTTTTTTCAAAGCAATCGTACTGCTTTAACTACATAGGGACAAAATATAAAGCGCGTAAGCGCCGCGTCGCTGTCTAACGCATAAACATTGGTACGGAACCGATAGGAATGTGAATAAAATGTATACTTATTGTTAAAATCTCTATAAAATGTCTGATAATTTGATGTGCATATGTCTAATGATCATTTTTGACCGCCAAATGGCTCATTTTTTTACTTTTTTCTCTATATCTCCGAAACCGCTGGACCTACTTTCATGAAAGTTGTATCGATTCTTCATCTTGTCAATACAAATAAAATGTTTTTTGAATTATTAAAATCGGACGCTCCGTTCTCTTAAAAACTGAGTTACCGTTTTCGGAACTTTTTGCCCCGTATCTTCGAAACGGCTTGACCTGCCTTTGCCAAAAACTAATCAGCACGTCTCCTTATCAATACGGATCGAATGTTTTTTAAAATATTCAAATCGGTTGATCCGTGTTCCCGAAATCGTCGACGAAAATTTGTATCCGCACATACATACACACACATACATACATACATACACACACACATACACACACACACACACACACACACATACATCCATTTTTTCTAAGGTATGCCAAAATGTTCAGAAACCTCTCAAACGTAAAGATATATAAAAATTTTCATTTTCGATTTTTTTGCGATTACTATAACTTGCCCTACGGGAAGTTAAAAAAGTTGATATTCTGAGCTTCTAGTAACACTTGCGGCCCGTTTACTAACGTTTTTGTATTTAAATAAAACTACAAACAAAACTACTTACTACAGTTTAATCATAATTAAATATTATTCACGTAAAACATCCTATTAAACGTAATTGAACATCGTCTGTCAAAAACGTTTGATATTTCACGTATTAGCCACCGTCCATTGTTTTATTTAAATTACGCTTCTACAAAAATTTTCAAATTAAAAATGTAAAGTTTCTACGCGATTTTGAAATAACATCTCACCTTTCCGACCATCTCTGGATTGGCACGAATTTTTCAAGACTAAGACTGGCCAAATCGGTTTAGCCGTTTTCGAGTTTTACCGAATCATTTGATCGAGAGCTCCATTTTTATATATAAGATATAATAACTATTAAATGTATGTCCTAAATTGCAGATTGTTTAATTTTATAAAAGTACAAACAAGAATCAGATGAGATTTTTCAAACGATGTTATCTTTATGATAAAAATCATTCGTTTTGCATATTAAAATCTTACCAAGCTTTGTTACAGCAAAAGTAATACCTAAATACCTAAATTTTTTTTTTTTTATTTTCAAATTTTTTTTACATGCTATTTCCAAAACTTTGATTGAATTGCGCTCTATCTAAACGTTAATATTAAGAGCTAGAACTTTTAGAGAATTGTTTTTTATAAATTTGGAACTATTTGAGCCCCTAGGAGCAAGGAAATTCGAAAATGTCCATATTAAAGAACCACCCTAATATGTATATATATATATATATATATATATATTTGTAATATTTTTGCAGCCCAATCGTCGAATTAAAAATTTAATTCATACAAGTTTTATATCTCACACACACATATATATATATATATATATATATATATATATATATCTTATATATAAAAATGGAGCTCTCTTTCAAATGCCTTAGTAAAACTCGAAAACGGCTAAACCGATTTGGCCAGTCTTAGTCTTGAAAAATTCGTGCCGATCCAGAGATGGTCGGAAAAGTAAGATATTATGTCAAAATCGCGTAGAAACTTTACATTTTTAGTTTGAAATTTTTTATAGAAGCGTAATTTAAATAAAACAATGGACGGAGGCCGGTGGCTAATACGTGAAATGTCAAACGCTTTTGACAGATGATGTTCAATTACGTTTAATAGGATGTTTTACGTGAATATTATTCAATTATGATTGAATTGTAGTAAGTAGATTTGTTTGTAGTTTTATTTATATACAAAAACGTTAGTAAACGGGCCGCAAGTGTTACTAGAGACTCAAAATATCAAATTTTTTGAAATGTTAATATAAAAACGCACTTTTTGGCATATTTTTCTCAAACACGGTGCTCTGAAAGATCTCATTTGTATAATTATATACTCATTGGTATTTATAAAACATTTTCTAGGTTCTATTATTTTTTATTTATGTTATTTAAATTCAGAACCTAAGTTTGGTATCGATCAAATGGACATTTTGTCGAATAACATTTTCCCAGTTATAATTTCCCAGAATTTATCGAAGAATAGATAGTAATATATGAAGGTCCGGGGTAAAAAGCTCCACCACCAATGTGTCAAAAAACAGTAAAGTTAAGCATTGTTTAACAACAATATTTGAAAGTAGAGGAAAAAAGATGTATAACCAGCTATAACCTTGATTTGAAAACGGTAATCTTTGAAATGAGGGAGATAAACAGTAATCTTTGAACATCCATCATAAAAGTATTTTCTTCCGTTGGTAGTTTTTAACTTCCCGTAGGGTAAGTTATTGTAATGGGCCGAAAATCGGAATTGAAAATTTTTACATTTCTCGACGTTTTGAAGGTTTCTGAACATTTTGGCATACCTCAGAAAAAATGGATGTGTGTGTGTGTGTGTGTATGTATGTGTGGATACAAATTTCCAGTCACGTTTTAGGGCGCACGGATCAACCGATTTGAATGGTTACGGAGCAAAGAGTGCAGAAAATAGAAATCGAATTTTTGAGCGAACGGAGTATCCGATTTGAATGATCTAAAAAACATTCAATTAGTAATGATTGGGAGAAGTGTTTATTAGTTTTTGGCAAAGGCAGGCCCAGCCATTTCGAAGATACGGAGCTAAATATGTAAAAAATGGCAGTTTTTGAGAGAACTAAGCGTCCGATTTAAATGATTCAAAGAACTTTCTGCTTGTTTAAACAAAATAATTGATTTTGAAAAAAAAAATTTGTTCAAATTTTTTTTTTTTTTTTTTTTTTTTTTTTTTTTTTTTTTTTTTTTTTTTTAGTATTTTGTATATCGATATTTATAATAATCTATTTGAAAACATTCAGTATTCCTCGAACATTTCGTTACGGTGCGGGAAGTTCCAGCAATTTGTCTTAAGGCACGATGCCATAATTGCCTCAAGACAGAATTCCACTTACAGCTAGTTTTGATTTTTGATTCTCTAGAAATTGTTTAGAATATACCTTACTTAGCAAAACAACGTTTGCCGGGTCTATATGTAATATATTTATGGGAAGCAGTGGTCCATATGTAATATATTTTATTTATAATAAAATAGTAACGACACTATGTGTTATCATATTTATCATTTATAAAATATAGTTAGTATTTGTATATTTTCAAAGTGTTATGAATTGTAATTTTGGCAGTGAGATTGGGGAGAAACAATAGAGAGATCCCAACTGACACTTGCACTATTTTGTTTCATCCGTGCTGTCACTATGATGAGCCTATCTGTCCAGTAGAAATGCGATGCGTGTTGACAGGCCTCTATATATATATATATATATATATATATATATATATATACATATATATACAAGGCCGGTTCTACCTGGCGCCAAAACGAAATTCGGAAATGTAATTTATAATCTATTATTTCTATTTTTCTTTTAAATATGAAATCTAGAATACCTAATAGATTATAATAAACAATCTAATTTAAGATGGATGCGGAGACACAAAAGCATATTCAGTTTGCAATGTGATATCAGTAGAAACAATTAACCGATTAATAACTATGCAAATTAAATAGTGAATTATTGTTTTGCCTATTATTTAATGTACTTATTACATTTTTTCTTTGTTTGAAGTTAATGTGAAATCGAAAAATAAATTATCTAGTATTCAATCTCGTAAGCACAAACCTACAAAAGATTTAATTAATTATTGTGCATTATTGACGAAAAATTGCGAGAAGATTTAGTTGAAACGAAACTTGTTAAAAAATAGATACAAATTATAATAGAAAAAATGGAAGATGTGGAGTCGGTGCTTAAAAAATGCCTTATTTATTCCGAGAAATTAAACTGTAACTTTTGCTTTTGTTGCAAAGATGAATACAATTTGGCCCTTACGATATCAATAAGAAGAAGTTTTCGATGCATTTTTGGATATTGTATATAATAAAAAAATAAATCAAAATAAAATTTCGAAAATTTATTAATCAAACTTGTCTCGAATGAGCCACATCTCGTTTATTTCATCCCCAAAATATTTTATTTTTTTGTTTCATAGTCATTGCATGAAATAACATGAAATAATTTCATAATAAAAAATACTAGTGATAATAAAAAGTAAGAAAAATATAAAATAACTAGTTGGTATTGGTATTTTGCCTTGAGGCAAGTTACATGAAATTCCCGATATGTGTAGATAATCGACTTAATCAATAAAATATAAATTAATTTATGAGTGATTAAAAGTAATCCGAGTGGATTTATTACACATAATTGAAAACGAACGAACACGTTAACTTGAAGTATTTTCTAAAAGCAAATTTTCAAAAATTAACAATTTTTATATTTGAACCAGTTTCCGCAGGACTTTAATAGTTCAGTATGTTTATTAAGATCAAGTACTCTATCTTTATACCAAGTAAATCGTCCAATTTTAATTTTAACAAACGTCAAACACACTACTCATTTTCTCAAACTTTGATGAATTTTTTAAATTAAATTACTTGTCGTAAGACCGTAATATTTCTGTAAGTTCTATAAGATCATGATATATATCGCAAAAAAAAGTTCCATAAACAGCGGTTCAAATTTTTTTTCAACAGTTAATTACAAGAAAACGGCTCGGTAGATTTTCACCTAAAACTAATCAGTATCATTTCCGACTAATATCTTTCGAACAGTTTTCGATATTTTAAAATCGATTCGGTAGTATGAGCTTAAATGTGGACGAAAAGTTTAACACTTTTTTCCAAATTACAAAGAAACGGCTTGGCAGATCACCGCACAAAACTAACAAACGATAGTCCTCACTGAGATACATCAAATGGCTTATAAATTTCTGAAATCGGTTCAGACGTTTTTGAGAAAACGTCGATGAAAGGTCTAATTCTGACAAATGCCAAAAAAACGATATTAATTTTTTCAAACTTTGAAGAATTTTTAAAATTAAACGACTTGTCGTAGGGCCGTAATATTTTAGTATGATCTATAAGACTATGGTATCTACCGTCAAAAAAATCATGAAAATCGTCGAAAAAAATTTTTTTAGCATACTATTACAAGAAAACGGCCCGGCCGATCTTTACCAAAAACTAATCAGCACGATTCCCAACGAATATCTTTCGAACAGTTTTTTAAATTTTCAAAACCGATTTACAAAGAAACGGCTTGGCTGATCGAAGCGCAAATTTGATAAACCCTAGTCCTCAACGAGATACATCGAATGGCTTTGAAATTTTTGAAATCGGTCCATCTGTTTTTGAGAAAACGTCGATTTACGGCAAAAAATCTGTTTACATACACATACACACACACATACATACTTTTTCCAAATTTGGTCTCATTCGATTCAGAATGGCTTGAAACGTCGAGAAAAAATAAAATTAGCGAATCGGATTTTTTCATGAAAACATAAACTTCTCCTTCGGGAAGTTAAAAATGTAAAAGTTAACTTGTTTATGCAAAAATAATGATATTATGACATTGGTAAACTATATAAATTTCTCTAGAGTAAAAATTTTCAATAAATTATATACGTAGACTATAAACTTACAATTAGTATATTTAATTGTGTTAAATTGAAATTGATAATAATAAAGAAAAACAATTACAATAGTAAAGTAAGAATAAAATGTCGGGCAATATGTTAGCAGATAATCGAATCGCTGAAAATATTTTCAAAATGGTTTCATTACAAGGTAGGAGAGTGGGTACGGTCGTGCCACTTTTTTTGATCAGCAATAATTTTGCTAATATAACAGCTATCTGGGAGAAAAGTAAATTAAATGGTAATTTGAAAATTGGTCTACGTGTAAATACTAAAATACTGACCTTAAATACGATGGATTTGTCTTAAAATATAATCATACAAGATAAGGGCGAGTGTCACAACCGTCCACATCCACGGAACGGTTGTGACAGGCATAAAAATAAGTTAAAAACAATAGGTATGACCACCAAAATGGTTTATAACGACTTTTGTTGTCCTTAAGAACCATATATGTAACGCACAACACAACATAATCATTTAAATAAAGCTGACGAATATAATATTAATATAACATTAATAAAATTGTAATGAAGATTTGATTCTAACAAATATTGATAAAACTAGTTGGTTTGGTATTTAGCCTTGAGGCAAGTTACATGAACTTCCCGATATGTGTAAATAATCGACTTAATAAAAAAAAAGTGTAAATAATATTCTTTATCAATCCTACTTTGAAAAAAACGATAATAATTTTAGCAAACTTTGACGAATTTGTAAAATTAAACTACTTGTCGTAAGGCCATAATATTACAGTAAGTTCTATAAGACCACGATGTATATCGCCAAAAAAAGTGCCATGAAAATCGGCTTAAATTTTTTTTCAACAGTTAATTACAAGAAAACGGCTCGGTAGATTTTCACCTAAAATTAATCAGCATCATTCCCAAATGATATCTTTCGAACAGTTTTTGATTTTTTAAAATCGGTTCGGTAGGATGAGCTTAAATGTCGACGAAAATTTAACACTTTTTTTCAACAGTTAATTACAAGAAAAGGAAAAACGGCTCGGTAGATTTTCACCTAAAATTTATCAGCATCATTCCCAAATGATATCTTTCGAACAGTTTTTGATTTTTAAAATCGGTTCGGTAGGATGAGCTTAAATGTCGACGAAAATTTAACACTTTTTTCAAACAGTTAATTACAAGAAAACGGCTCGGTAGATTTTCACCTAAAATTAATCAGCATCATTCCCAAATGATATCTTTCGAACAGTTTTTGATTTTTTAAAAATCGGTTCGGTAGGATGAGCTTAAATGTCGACGAAAATTTAACACTTTTTTTCAAACAGTTAATTACAAGAAAACGGCTCGTAGATTTTCCCCTAAAATTTATCAGCATCATTCCCAAATGATATCTTTCGAACAGTTTTTGATTTTTTAAAATCGGTTCGGTAGGATGAGCTTAAATGTCGACGAAAAAAATTTAACACTTTTTTCAACAGTTAATTACAAGAAAAACGGCTCGGTAGATTTTCACCTAAAATTTAATCAGCATCATTCCCAAATGATATCTTTCGAATAGTTTTTGATTTTTTTAAAATCGGTTCGTAGGATGAGCTTAAATGTCGACGAAAATTTAACACTTTTTTTCAACAGTTAAATTACAAGAAAAACGGCTCGGTAGATTTTCACCTAAAATTTATCAGCATCATTTCCAAATGATATCTTCGAACAGTTTTTGACTTTTTAAAACTGTTCGGTAGGATGAGCTAAATGTCGACGAAAATTTAACACTTTTTTTCAACAGTTAATTACAAGAAAACGGCTCGGTAGATTTTCACCCTAAAATTAATCAGCATCATTCCCAAATGATATCTTTCGAACAGTTTTTGATTTTTTATCGGTTCGGTAGGATGAGCTTAAATGTCGACGCGAAATTTAACACTTTTTTTTCAACAGTTAATTACAAGAAAACGGCTCGGTAGATTTTCACCTAAAATTTATCAGCATCATTCCCAAATGATATCTTTCGAACAGTTTTTGATTTTTTAAAATCGGTCGGTAGGATGAGCTTAAATGTCGACGAAAATTTAAAACTTTTTTTTCAACAGTTAATTACAAGAAAACGGCTCGGTAGATTTTTCACCTAAAATTAATCAGCATCATTCCCAAATGATATCTTTCGAACAGTTTTTGATTTTTAAAATCGGTTCGGTAGGATGAGCTTAAATGTCGACGAAAATTTAACACTTTTTTCAAAAGTTAATTACAAGAAAACGGCTCGGTAGATTTTCACCTAAAATTTATCAGCATCATCCCAAATGATATCTTTCGAACAGTTTTTGATTTTTTAAAATCGGTTCGGTAGGATGAGAGCTTTAAATGTCGACGAAAATTTAACACTTTTTTTCAACAGTTAATTACAAGAAACGGCTCGGTAGATTTTCACCTAAAATTAATCAGCATCATTTTTTTTTTTTTTTTCCAAATGATATCTTCGATAGTTTTTGATTTTTAAAATCGGTTTCGGTAGGATGAGCTTAAATGTCGACGAAAATTTAACACTTTTTTTTCAACAGTTAATTACAAGAAAACGGCTCGGTAGATTTTCACCTAAAATTATCAGCATCATTCCCAAATGATATCTTTCAAACAGTTTTTGACTTTTTAAAATCTGTTCGGTAGGATGAGCTTAAATGTCGACGAAAATTTAACACTTTTTTTCAACAGTTAATTACAAGAAAACGGCTCGGTAGATTTTCACCTAAAATTTATCAGTATCATTCCAACTAATATCTTTCGAACAGTTTTTGATTTTTTAAAATCGTTCGGTAGGATGAGCTTAAATGTCGACGAAAAGTTTTTTTCAAATTACAAAGAAACGGCTTGGCAGATCGTTGCACAAAACTGACAAACGATAGTCCTCATCGAAATACATCAAATGGCTTTTAAATTTCTAAAATCGGTTCAGGCGTTTTTGAGAAAACGTCGATCAAAAGTCTAATTTTGACAAATGCCAAAAAGACCATACTGATTTTTGCAAACTTTGACGAATTTTTAAAGCTGAACCAGTTATCGTAGGGCGTAATATTTTAGTATGATCTAGAAGACTATGGGTATCTATCGTCAAAAAAATAATCATAAAATCGTCGAATTTTTTTTTTAAAAAACTTTATTACAAGAAAACGGCCGGCCGATCTCTACCAAAAACTAATCAGCACGATTCCCAACCAATATCTTTCGAACGGTTTTGAATTTTCAAATCAATTCAGAATTGCGGGCTAAAACGTAGACGAAAAATTTTTTTCACTTTTCTGCCATTTATAAAGAAACGGCTTGGCCGATCGTCGCACAAAACTGACAAACAAAAGTTCTCGTCGAGATACATCGAATGGCTTTTAAATTTTTGAAATCGACCCAGCCGTTTTCAGAAAAACGTCGATTTACGGCAAAAAATCGGTTCACATACACACACACCACACACACACACACACACACACACACACCCACACCACATACTTTTCCAAATTTGCATCTCATTCGATTCAGAATGGCTGAAACAGTCGAGAAAACATAAAATTAGCGATCGGATTTTTTGTGAAAAACATAAACTTCTCCTTCGGGAAGTTAAAATTAAATAAAGATAACAAGCAATCTTTCTGAAATCTTTTCTCTTGTATTCATTCATCCTTCTCTTTTTCTTTCGTATTTTGTGTTAATAATTAAAGTTAGATTTTTATCTATTTAATCTTCACCAGAAAAAAAAACAGATAAAACATGTCACAACCGTGGCCACAAATTTGTCACAACCGTACCACGTACACTTTGAAGACAAATCAATATTTTGACTGAGCTAAATTATCTAAGCAAAAACTAGTTGCTGATAATAACTACTAATGTTCAAGTTACAGCAGAATAATAAACAAAAGCAATCTACCCGTATACAAGTAACAGTTATTATTTAAAACAAATAGAGCATAAAAACTTACTTTTGATTCTTTAAAAGCAATTATGGCCACAGCTCATTAATTAATTTAGGGTTCTGCTTAAGCAACAATGGGAAGTTCTTCGAACGAACATACTTCTTCATACTTCAGCTGTTGCCCTATTTAAAAATCGGTATTGTTTGGCTGTTATGACGAATGTCACTACCGGTACCCAGTCTACCATACTCTGTAAAAAATTTTAGACATAAACATTGAATTCAGAGTTATTAACTTCCCGAAGGAGAAGTTTATGTTTTCATCAAAAATCCGATTCGCTAATTTATGTTTTATCGACGTTTCAAGCCATTCTGAATCGAATGAGATCAAATTTGGAAAAAGTATGTGTGTGTGGGTGTGTGTGTGTGTGTGTGTGTGTGTGTGTGTGTATGTGAACAGATTTTTGCCGTAAATCGACGTTTTTCTCGAAAACGGCTGGGTCGATTTCAAAAATTAAAAGCCATTCGATGTATCTCGACGAGAACTATTGTTTGTCAGGTTGTTGCGACGATCGGCCAAGCCGTTTCTTTATAAATGGCAGAAAAGTGAAAAAATTTTCGTCTACGTTTTTTAGCCCGCAATTCTGAATTGATTTTGAAAATTCAAAAACCGTTCGAAAGATATTGGTTGGGAATCGTGCTGATTAGTTTTTGGTAGAGATCGGCCGGGCCGTTTTCTTGTAATAAAGTTTTTAAAAAAAAATTCGACGATTTTTATGATTATTTTTTGACGATAGATACAATAGTCTTCTAGATCTACTAAAATATTACGGCCCTACGATAACGGTGTTTCAGCTTTAAAAATTCGTCAAAGTTTGCAAAAAATCAGTATGGTCTTTTTGGCATTTGTCAAAATTAGACTTTTGATCGACGTTTTCTCAAAAACGCCTGAACCGATTTTAGAAATTTAAAAGCCATTTGTAATTTCGATGAGAACTATCGTTTGTCAGTTTTGTGCAACGATCTGCCAAGCCGTTTCTTTGTAATTTGAAAAAAACTTTTCGTCGACATTAAAGCTCATCCTACGAACGATTTTAAAAAAATCAAAAACTGTTCGAAAAGATATTAGTTGGGAATGATACTGATAAATTTTAGGTGAAAATCTACCG
>NW_020538040.1:102096496-102114093 GCF_003426905.1 Ctenocephalides felis
TGATTTTCGGATACTAGGGATCAAAATAAGATACTTTGCTGAAGAAACCATACCTCTAAAATGAATTCTGATACCCCGTGTGAAAATCATAGTTTTTGGTATTTTACTAAGTTAGCAAAAATGTTTTTTAAGCCAATTATTTTGGATATTAATTCACAAAAATCCTTATCACAAAAAAATTATAAAATTTTTTGTTTAAATTTTTCCAATGCATTTTGTCTCTGCGTTCCTATGCTAGCTGGAGGCTGTTATGGCGCCGACATTGGAGCCGTGCGAAATTTTCCAGACTTGAAACCGAAAAGACTTCAAGCAATAATGTATAAGTTTTACATAGTTTTATTTCAATATGTTATAAAATAAATTTTATAATAAAAAAATCGCTGATTTTTGTCTTGTTGAAGTACCAAAAATGATACAATTTTTGTATGGGAGACCTCTAAGGGGAGATCCTAGGGGGTAAACAATGGGCATGGGTAGTTTGACCTTCCTAAGTTAGTAGGGGTCAGTCATATATTTGGACACTATTAAGGTACTCTAAATGAACCAAAATAGGACTTTTCAAAATTTTACCCAATCACGGGGTCAATGCACGGGACATCATAATTCATTTTAAAGTTATGTGCCTATGCGACTTTTTTTACCCATACAAATCGACCCGCTCTAATAGGTCATAAACTCTGTCTAACTAGACTCAGGAAGGTATGATACAAGGGTTTCCCGTTGCCATTTCGCACTGCATTACAAAATCAAAATAACATTTTTAATCTATATTTTCGAGAAAACTTCGAGAAAGCGAACCAATTACTTATTGCTAAAAGACTGAACTCGATTATATATATATATATATATATATATATATATATATATATATATACGAATAATAAGTCTATCTTATTTCTCTGTTTTATCATACCAGTGACTACTGAAGAAAAATGTATCACAACTCCAAAAAGTGCGACAATCCAGCATTTTACTTCAACGCGCATTATGGCGCCACCAGTTAAATCTTCAAAACAGACATATATAAATCGATTCTAATGAAAGTCAATGAAAAAAGAACACAGAAATTAAAAGAAAAAATCATCCAAAACAGCACAACACTCAGTCACTTGGTTCAACTTTCAAATATAAATTATTCACTGGAATAATAAACCGTTTATAGCTAGAATGTGTCATCGGTTAGAAAGCGAATTTTAAAACTGCACTGACTTTCTGTCCATTGGCCAGTTCCTTCGTAATCTTCATCTCAACCCAGAGATCGTGGCCTTTACCGGACCATGGTTCAAACGAGATTATGAGAATAAAATATTGTTTATTTGTTTATACACACTTAATATATAATTACAGAGACGAATTCTATTGGGGTTTGATACTATAGAAAAAGAAAAAGTAATTTACATCTATTTTTCCACTCCTTCAAATACGATTGGTTTGCTTCAATTTCTTATTGAAGCCATCTTCAATTAATTTATTGCTTACCCTACGACACATTCGTAATTAAGTAATTCGTAATTCGTAATGCCAAAGTACAAATGTAAACTTTATAATATTTCAGTTTGAATGTTTTTTTGGATATTTCAGTTACCATGTTTCACAATATTTACTAATTGACAAGTAACTAGTGGTGCTTTATATCGTGCCTTAAGGCAAATTGTTGCAACTTTCCGTACCAAAAATTAAAGATTCATTTTCTTCAGAATTTAAAAAAATTAGTTTTTCAAATTAAAAAAATGACCTTTTCGAAAAAAATGTTTTTTTATACTTTGAAATATTTTGGAAATTTTGAACGTTTTTCGAAATATCGAAGCGCGTGGGCGCCGCGTCGCAGTATAACGGATAAACATTGGTACGGAACCCATAAAAAAGTAAACAAATTTGTTGTTATTATTAAAATATCTATAAAATATGTGTTAATTTAATGTGCATGAGTCTAATGATCATTTTTGTTCGCCAAACGATTTTTTTTTACTTTTTTTATTAGATCTCCGAAACCGCTAGGCCTGCCTTTTATCAGTTCTTCATTTCGTGAATACAAATAAAATGTTTTTTAAATCATTCAGATCGGACGATCGGTCCTCTCAAAATTTAATTACCATTTTTGGCACTTTTTACCCCATATCTTCTACTGATTTGACACATCGCTGGTGGACCTTTGTAACCCCGGAAAATGTTATTCGACAAAATGTTCCTTCGATCGATACCAAATTTAGGTTCTGAATTTAAATAACATAAATAAAAAATAATATAACCTAGGAAATGTTTTATAAATACCAATTATATAATTATACAAATGAAATCTTTCAGAGCACCATATTTAAGAAAAATATGATTTACAAAAAAGAGTGCTACAATGCCAAAAAATGCATTTTCAATTAACATTTCAACTAGCTGTAAGTGGAATTCTGTCTTAAGGCAATTAGCGCATCGAGCCTTAAGGCAAATTGCTGGAACTTCCCGTACCAAAAATTTTTTTTTTTTTTTAAAACGATTAACATTTTTGAAAAAAAATTACTTTGAAAAAATAAGATTTTTGAGAAACTATAAATTGGACAAAAAATTAGTTTTTTTTTGAAAAAAAAAATTTTTTTTTTAATTTTTTTTTTTTAAAAATTTTTTTTTTTTTTGAAAAAATTTTTTTTTTCTTTATTTTGACATATTGTGGAAGATCTGAACTTTTTTTCAAAGCAATCGTACTGCTTTAACTACATAGGGACAAAATATAAAGCGCGTAAGCGCCGCGTCGCTGTCTAACGCATAAACATTGGTACGGAACCGATAGGAATGTGAACAAAATGTATACTTATTGTTAAAATCTCTATAAAATGTCTGATAATTTGATGTGCATATGTCTAATGATCATTTTTGACCGCCAAATGGCTCATTTTTTTACTTTTTCCTCTATATCTCCGAAACCGCTGGACCTACTTTCATGAAAGTTGTATCGATTCTTCATCTTGTCAATACAAATAAAATGTTTTTTGAATTATTAAAATCGGACGCTCCGTTCTCTTAAAAACTGAGTTACCGTTTTCGGAACTTTTTGCCCCGTATCTTCGAAACGGCTTGACCTGCCTTTGCCAAAAACTAATCAGCACGTCTCCTTATCAATACGGATCGAATGTTTTTTAAAATATTCAAATCGGTTGATCCGTGTTCCCGAAATCGTCGACGAAAATTTGTATCCGCACATACATACACACACATACATACATACATACACACACACATACACACACACACACACACACACACACACACACATATACATCCATTTTTTCTAAGGTATGCCAAAATGTTCAGAAACCTCTCAAACGTAAAGATATATAAAAATTTTCATTTTCGATTTTTTGCGATTACTATAACTTGCCCTACGAGAAGTTAAAAAAGTTGATATTCTGAGCTTCTAGTAACACTTGCGGCCCGTTTACTAACGTTTTTGTATTTAAATAAAACTACAAACAAAACTACTTACTACAGTTTAATCATAATTAAATATTATTCACGTAAAACATCCTATTAAACGTAATTGAACATCGTCTGTCAAAAACGTTTGATATTTCACGTATTAGCCACCGTCCATTGTTTTATTTAAATTACGCTTCTACAAAAATTTTCAAATTAAAAATGTAAAGTTTCTACGCGATTTTGAAATAACATCTCACCTTTCCGACCATCTCTGGATTGGCACGAATTTTTCAAGACTAAGACTGGCCAAATCGGTTTAGCCGTTTTCGAGTTTTACCGAATCATTTGATCGAGAGCTCATTTTTATATATAAGATATAATAACTATTAAATGTATGTCCTAAATTGCAGATTGTTTAATTTTATAAAAGTACAAACAAGAATCAGATGAGATTTTTCAAACGATGTTATCTTTATGATAAAAATCATTCGTTTTGCATATTAAAATCTTACCAAGCTTTGTTACAGCAAAAGTAATACCTAAATACCTAAATTTTTTTTTTTTAATTTTCAAATTTTTTTTACATGCTATTTCCAAAACTTTGATTGAATTGCGCTCTATCTAAACGTTAATATTAAGAGCTAGAACTTTTAGAGAATTGTTTTTTATAAATTTGGAACTATTTGAGCCCCTGGGAGCAAGGAAATTCGAAAATGTCCATATTAAAGAACCACCCTAATATGTATATATATATATATATATATATATATTTGTAATATTTTTGCAGCCCAATCGTCGAATTAAAAATTTAATTCATACAAGTTTTATATCTCACACACACATATATATATATATATATATACACCTAAGTCTGTTTTTACACGGTCTTTTTGTACACGGTTTTGATATAACACGGTTTGAAAATTGAATATTTTTAATTTTTTTACACGATTTTATTCCATTTAGCACGATTTGAAATTTTATGTACTTACATTTTTTTGGTCAAATTTAATTTTTGCGAAGTATGTTCATATCACAAAAAAGTATATATGAAAGAAAAAAGTCTGAAACCATCGATAGTATCGATAGTTTGCGAACACTAGCTTAAAGATTTAAGTGAATTCCCCTTTAACGCGTACAAACAATTTTTACTTGTCAAAGCAAATGTGAATAGCACTAATTTAGGGGAATTATTATTAAAATAAACATGAATTCTTGTTCTTGAAAATTCTTGTTTTTCACTAATTTTAATAGGTTTTAGAGAGTAGGACAAATCACCCATTTTTGTATAAGATCAATGTCTTTTTTTACACGTTTTTTTTTTACACGGCTTCTTCTGGAACCAATCTCCGTGTAAAAACAGACTTAGGTGTATATATATATCTTATATATAAAAATGGAGCTCTCTTTCAAATGCCTTAGTAAAACTCGAAAACGGCTAAACCGATTTGGCCAGTCTTAGTCTTGAAAAATTCGTGCCGATCCAGAGATGGTCGGAAAAGTAAGATATTATGTCAAAATCGCGTAGAAACTTTACATTTTTAGTTTGAAATTTTTTGTAGAAGCGTAATTTAAATAAAACAATGGACGGAGGCCGGTGGCTAATACGTGAAATGTCAAACGCTTTTGACAGATGATGTTCAATTACGTTTAATAGGATGTTTTACGTGAATATTATTCAATTATGATTGAATTGTAGTAAGTAGATTTGTTTGTAGTTTTATTTATATACAAAAACGTTAGTAAACGGGCCGCAAGTGTTACTAGAGACTCAAAATATCAAATTTTTTGAAATGTTAATATAAAAACGCACTTTTTGGCATATTTTTCTCAAACACGGTGCTCTGAAAGATCTCATTTGTATAATTATATACTCATTGGTATTTATAAAACATTTTCTAGGTTCTATTATTTTTTATTTATGTTATTTAAATTCAGAACCTAAATTTGGTATCGATCAAATGGACATTTTGTCGAATAACATTTTCCCAGTTATAATTTCCCAGAATTTATCGAAGAATAGATAGTAATATATGAAGGTCCGGGGTAAAAAGCTCCACCACCAATGTGTCAAAAAACAGTAAAGTTAAGCATTGTTTAACAACAATATTTGAAAGTAGAGGAAAAAAGATGTATAACCAGCTATAACCTTGATTTGAAAACGGTAATCTTTGAAATGAGGGAGATAAACAGTAATCTTTGAACATCCATCATAAAAGTATTTTCTTCCGTTGGTAGTTTTTAACTTCCCGTAGGGTAAGTTATTGTAATGGGCCGAAAATCGGAATTGAAAATTTTTACATTTCTCGACGTTTTGAAGGTTTCTGAACGTTTTGGCATACCTCAGAAAAAATGGATGTGTGTGTGTGTGTGTGTGTGTATGTATGTGTGGATACAAATTTCCAGTCACGTTTTAGGGCGCACGGATCAACCGATTTGAATGGTTACGGAGCAAAGAGTGCAGAAAATAGAAATCGAATTTTTGAGCGAACGGAGTATCCGATTTGAATGATCTAAAAAACATTCAATTAGTAATGATTGGGAGAAGTGTTTATTAGTTTTTGGCAAAGGCAGGCCCAGCCATTTCGAAGATACGGAGCTAAATATGTAAAAAATGGCAGTTTTTGAGAGAACTAAGCGTCCGATTTAAATGATTCAAAGAACTTTCTGCTTGTTTAAACAAAATAATTGATTTTGAAAAAAAAAATTTGTTCAAATTTTTTTTTTTTTTTTTTTTTTTTTAGTATTTTGTATATCGATATTTATAATAATCTATTTGAAAACATTCAGTATTCCTCGAACATTTCGTTACGGTGCGGGAAGTTCCAGCAATTTGTCTTAAGGCACGATGCCATAATTGCCTCAAGACAGAATTCCACTTACAGTTAGTTTTGATTTTTGATTCTCTAGAAATTGTTTAGAATATACCTTACTTAGCAAAACAACGTTTGCCGGGTCTATATGTAATATATTTATGGGAAGCAGTGGTCCATATGTAATATATTTTATTTATAATAAAATAGTAACGACACTATGTGTTATCATATTTATCATTTATAAAATATAGTTAGTATTTGTATATTTTCAAAGTGTTATGAATTGTAATTTTGGCAGTGAGATTGGGGAGAAACAATAGAGAGATCCCAACTGACACTTGCACTATTTTGTTTCCTCCGTGCTGTCACTATGATGAGCCTATCTGTCCAGTAGAAATGCGATGCGTGTTGACAGGCCTCTACATATATATATATATATATATATATATATATATATATATATATATATATATATATATATACATATATATACAAGGCCGGTTCTACCTGGCGCCAAAACGAAATTCGGAAATGTAATTTATAATCTATTATTTCTATTTTTCTTTTAAATATGAAATCTAGAATACCTAATAGATTATAATAAACAATCTAATTTAAGATGGATGCGGAGACACAAAAGCATATTCAGTTTGCAATGTGATATCAGTAGAAACAATTAACCGATTAATTACTATGCAAATTAAATAGTGAATTATTGTTTTGCCTATTATTTAATGTACTTATTACATTTTTTCTTTGTTTGAAGTTAATGTGAAATCGAAAAATAAATTATCTAGTATTCAATCTCGTAAGCACAAACCTACAAAAGATTTAATTAATTATTGTGCATTATTGACGAAAAATTGCGAGAAGATTTAGTTGAAACGAAACTTGTTAAAAAATAGATACAAATTATAATAGAAAAAATGGAAGATGTGGAGTCGGTGCTTAAAAAATGCCTTATTTATTCCGAGAAATTAAACTGTAACTTTTGCTTTTGTTGCAAAGATGAATACAATTTGGCCCTTACGATATCAATAAGAAGAAGTTTTCGATGCATTTTTGGATATTGTATATAATAAAAAAATAAATCAAAATAAAATTTCGAAAATTTATTAATCAAACTTGTCTCGAATGAGCCACATCTCGTTTATTTCATCCCCAAAAATATTTTATTTTTTGTTTCATAGTCATTGCATGAAATAACATGAAATAATTTCATAATAAAAAATACTAGTGATAATAAAAAGTAAGAAAAATATAAAATAACTAGTTGGTATTGGTATTTTGCCTTGAGGCAAGTTACATGAAATTCCCGATATGTGTAGATAATCGACTTAATCAATAAAATATAAATTAATTTATGAGTGATTAAAAGTAATCCGGGTGGATTTATTACACATAATTGAAAACGAACGAACACGTTAACTTGAAGTATTTTCTAAAAGCAAATTTTCAAAAATTAACAATTTTTATATTTGAACCAGTTTCCGCAGGACTTTAATAGTTCAGTATGTTTATTCAGATCAAGTACTCTATCTTTATACCAAGTAAATCGTCCAATTTTAATTTTAACAAACGTCAAACACACTACTCATTTTCTCAAACTTTGATGAATTTTTTAAATTAAATTACTTGTCGTAAGACCGTAATATTTCTGTAAGTTCTATAAGATCATGATATATATCGCAAAAAAAAGTTCCATAAACAGCGGTTCAAATTTTTTTTCAACAGTTAATTACAAGAAAACGGCTCGGTAGATTTTCACCTAAAACTAATCAGTATCATTTCCGACTAATATCTTTCGAACAGTTTTCGATATTTTAAAATCGATTCGGTAGTATGAGCTTAAATGTGGACGAAAAGTTTAACACTTTTTCCAAATTACAAAGAAACGGCTTGGCAGATCACCGCACAAAACTAACAAACGATAGTCCTCACTGAGATACATCAAATGGCTTATAAATTTCTGAAATCGGTTCAGACGTTTTTGAGAAAACGTCGATGAAAGGTCTAATTCTGACAAATGCCAAAAAAACGATATTAATTTTTTCAAACTTTGAAGAATTTTTAAAATTAAACGACTTGTCGTAGGGCCGTAATATTTTAGTATGATCTATAAGACTATGGTATCTACCGTCAAAAAAATCATGAAAATCGTCGAAAAAAATTTTTTTAGCATACTATTACAAGAAAACGGCCCGGCCGATCTTTACCAAAAACTAATCAGCACGATTCCCAACGAATATCTTTCGAACAGTTTTTAAATTTTCAAAACCGATTTACAAAGAAACGGCTTGGCTGATCGAAGCGCAAATTTGATAAACCCTAGTCCTCAACGAGATACATCGAATGGCTTTGAAATTTTTGAAATCGGTCCATCTGTTTTTGAGAAAACGTCGATTTACGGCAAAAAATCTGTTTACATACACATACACACACACATACATACTTTTTCCAAATTTGGTCTCATTCGATTCAGAATGGCTTGAAACGTCGAGAAAAAATAAAATTAGCGAATCGGATTTTTTCATGAAAACATAAACTTCTCCTTCGGGAAGTTAAAAATGTAAAAGTTAACTTGTTTATGCAAAAATAATGATATTATGACATTGGTAAACTATATAAATTTCTCTAGAGTAAAAATTTTCAATAAATTATATACGTAGACTATAAACTTACAATTAGTATATTTAATTGTGTTAAATTGAAATTGATAATAATAAAGAAAAACAATTACAATAGTAAAGTAAGAATAAAATGTCGGGCAATATGTTAGCAGATAATCGAATCGCTGAAAATATTTTCAAAATGGTTTCATTACAAGGTAGGAGAGTGGGTACGGTCGTGCCACTTTTTTTTGATCAGCAATAATTTTGCTAATATAACAGCTATCTGGGAGAAAAGTAAATTAAATGGTAATTTGAAAATTGGTCTACGTGTAAATACTAAAATACTGACCTTAAATACGATGGATTTGTCTTAAAATATAATCATACAAGATAAGGGCGAGTGTCACAACCGTCCACATCCACGGAACGGTTGTGACAGGCATAAAAATAAGTTAAAAACAATAGGTATGACCACCAAAATGGTTTATAACGACTTTTGTTGTCCTTAACAACCATATATGTAACGCACAACACAACATAATCATTTAAATAAAGCTGACGAATATAATATTAATATAACATTAATAAAATTGTAATGAAGATTTGATTCTAACAAATATTGATAAAAAAATTAAATAAAGATAACAAGCAATCTTTCTGAAATCTTTTTCTCTTGTATTCATTCATCCTTCTCTTTTTCTTTCGTATTTTGTGTTAATAACTAAAGTTAGATTTTTATCTATTTAATCTTCACCAGAAAAAAAAACAGATAAAACATGTCACAACCGTGGCCACAAAATTTGTCACAACCGTACCCACGTACACTTTTGAAGACAAATCAATATTTTGACTGAGCTAAATTATCTAAGCAAAACCTAGTTGCTGATAATTAACTACTAATGTTCAAGTTACAGCAGAATAATAAACAAAGCAATCTACCCGTATACAAGTAACAGTTATTATTAAAACAAATAGAGCATAAAAACTTACTTTTGATTCTTTAAAAGCAATTATGGCCACAGCTCATTAATTAATTTAGGGTTCTGCTTAAAGCAACAATGGGAAGTTCTTCGAACGAACATACTTCTTCATACTTCAGCTTTGTGCCCTATTTAAAAATCGGTATTGTTTGGCTGTTATGACGAATGTCACTACCGGTACCCAGTCTACCATACTGTAAAAAATTTTAGACATAAACATTGAATTCAGAGTTATTTAATAAATTTTTTTAAGCTTGTAACATTTCGTAATGTTCTTAATACTTCATTTTCAATACTTTTTGTTTTTTTTTCAATTTTACATGAATTGATCACATGCATTTTAAATATTATTATATATTAATATTAAATATATATATATATATATATATAAATATATATGTGTGTGTATATGTGCGCAAATACATAGGCTTATATTTCTACAAATCTTATGGATAAGTTGCGTATAACTTATTGTGTCCTTTATCTGCGGCGGGTCAAAAGATAACCTCGCCACCAGCGGAAAATAATTTCGCGTTTTAATATTATAAATATTACTATTATTATTGTAACGATAGATCAAAATGTATATGTGTATGGTCCTGCTTAAAAAATAACAATTCGTTATCACTTCCGCGTATTGCCAATATAGAAAATACAATTGATCACCGGGTTTTTGCAAAAAGAATAACGAGATGTAAAATTTATATTCAAAGAAATCTAATGTGTTAATTTATGTTTTGTATTAATTCAATGTTTTAAACAGCTAATAATAAAAGCTATTTTTTATGATGTTGTGTGAATAATTTTTACTGATTTGAAGATCTAAGCTAAATTATCTAACAATAAGTAAGCAAAAATGAATTGCTGTTAAATAATAATGTTAATGTTCAACTTACAGCAAAATAACAAACAAAATGATCTATCTGTATATAACGAACAGTTATAATTAAAAGAATTTGAACATGACATTTTTTGACTCTTTAAAAGCAATGCGGTCTACAGATCATATTAATGTAAGGCACTGACTGAAAGCAGTAATGGGAACTTGTTCGAACAATCAGACTTCATCTTTCTTCCTTTAGACCCTAAATGAAAATCAGTAGGGTAGAGCGGGGCTAGTTGAGCATAGGGGCAAGTTGAGCAATCAAAATATCTCAAAATTCTATTCTCTATCTATTCACCGTCCGTTTCGGCATTATATGGCGGAAAGATAGAGGTTTGGGTGAAATAAACATCCCGCGATCGCTAGTGGCCGCTGGACAAATGAGTGAGGCTCACGGGCGTTTTGTTTATTTTGAGACCGAAAAATAAAAAAGTAATTCATCACGAGTTTTCGTCTGGTTTAGCCAAATGTTATTTATTTTTAATCAGATAAATGTTATTCTTACATATAATTATAGTACTTTTAATGTGCACAGAGATTCTGGGTATAATTCTCACGGTTTTTTTATAAACTCACTTTTATTTTGAAATTCCGAGTTGGGGTTAGTTGAGCATAGTTGCTAAACTTGTTCTGTCACTAAGACAATTACCATTAACTTCCAGAAATTTATTATTATTTTTAAGATTTAAGCTAAGTCTATGAGTAATAATATAAAGCAATAATGATTTTAAACAAAAATACTGAATATAATGGTAAAATAATTCCTAAGATACAATATTGTTTTGTTGATTCTACTTTTGGTTAATTATTCAAGGGAAATTACTATAAGTTTTGTTTTTTCTGTCAATAAAGACTATAAATATAGAACTGGTTAATAAAAACTTAGTTTATTTCATCACTAATCGACATTGAACCTATGATTTCATTATATTTTCTTAGTGCTCAACTTGCCCCACCTATGGGGTGAATTGAGCATACTTGACTTTTTGCATTTAAACAGCTGTAGCTTTTAAATTTTACTTATTATCAAAAAATAGTATTAACACTTTTGTTAAGCGATAAACAACAAATCCATTAAGCCGTATAGCAATTTATTTAGACTTTTCATTGATGAGCTACATCCGTTTAAGTAAAAATTTGCTCAACTAGCCCCGCCCTACCCTATAGTTTAGCTGTTATGATGACTGGCACAACCGTACCCAGTCCACCTATATATAAGTAAGTTTATTCAACTTACGCTAACAATAGGAGATAAGACCACCTACAACTAGTTCATTTTCTATTTAACTTCCCGTAGGGTAAGTTATAGTAATCGCAAAAAAATCGAAAATGAAAATTTTTATATATCTTTACGTTTCAAAGGTTTCTGAACATTTTGGCATACCTTAGAAAAAATAGATATGTGTGTGTATGCGTGTGTGCGTGTGTGTGTGTGTGCGGATACAAATTTTTGTCGACGATTTCGGGAACACCGATTAACCGATTTGAATAATTCAAAAAACTTTCGATTCGTATTGATAAGGAGACGTGCTGATTAGTTGTTGGCGGAGGCAGGTCTAGCGGTTCCGAAGATACGGGGCAAAAAGTGCCAAAAATGGTAACTTGGTTTTTAAGAGAACAGAGCGTCCGAAATTCAAAAAACATTTTACTTATATTAACAAGATGAACAACTGATTAAATTTTCATGAAGGCAGGTCTAGTGGTTTCAGAGATCTAGTAAAAAAAGTAAAAAAAAATGCCATTTGGCGGTCAAAAATTATCATTAGACATACGCACATAAAATTTTCAGATATTTTATAGAGATTTTAACAATAAGTATAAATTTTGTTTACATTCCTATGGGTTCCGTACCATTGTTTATCCCTTAGACGGCGACGCGGCGCTTACGCGCTTCGATATTTCGTCTCTATGCAGTTAAAGTAGTACGATTGCTTTGAAAAAAGTTCAGAACTTCCAAAATACTTCAAAATAAAGAAAACATTTTTTCTCAAAAAGTTTTTTGTTTCAAAAACAATAATTTTTTTTCAAAAATTTATAGTTTCTAAAAAATCCTGTTTTGTCACAGTAATTTTTTTTTCAAAATGCTAATCTTTTTTAAAAAAATACATTTTAGTCCGGGAAGTTCCAGCAATTTGCCTTAAGGCACGATGCCATGGGCCCCTCTAGTTTTTTCACTACATATTATATTCAATTACAGAAATACCGCGTTTAACGCGGAGTATACGTTCCATCAAAGTAGAGCGCAATGCGAAACAGCACTAAACGAGGCTAACTTACATGGAAATATTGGGGTTAGTTAGCCTCCCGCGTTTTCAGTGTTCTGCCTTCTTGTGACAAAAGCATCTATAGTCGTTTGGCTTTTTTTGCGTTGCATTGTTAAAAGTTCTTCATAAACGGATAAATCACCTATAACACCACGCTTTTCATTTGAGCTCTTGTCAAAATTCGTTCCATTTTCAATAAATTGATTCATTATTTCAGTCACACAAACTACTTTTTACAAACGTCATCGAAAGTTTTTTTTGCTTTTCCGCTGAATCACTGCTGTCAACATTTTTGTTTTCATCTTGTTCAGTTAATTCCTTGAGCTCACCATTAGAAATCCCTTGAACACTGGGTTGAAATAAAAGAGCGCTAAACGATACGGCGTTAAACGGGGTATTACTGTACTTGCTATTATTGTGTAAATTATTTTCTGAAATAATGTGTGAATTATACTTTGATATGAAACCTAGGTTTAATTATGGAAAATATAAGTCAGTAATTCAAATTAGCCTATATGATAATCCTATAAGAGCGTCAATGTAAATTAATATATAATCATAGAAATGCAACAAAATAGTCACAAAAGTGACTAGAAGGTAATAATCGTATTGAAATGTGTTTAGAAGACTGAAAATTGCTTTTGAATATTTTTATATAAAAACGTATAGTTATCCCATACCTGCAGTTTTAACCTGTTTTTGGTACCATTCTGATTAAACTATTTTGCAATTGCAAACTTGAAAACATTATACTGAATTTACTATAATTACCCTACCCTACTCGCGTAGGGTAAGTTAAAGTAATCAAAAATAATCAAAAATGAAAATTTTTGCATATGTTCATGTTTCAAGACCATCGCCCATAAAAAAAAAATTTGTATGGTGTGCGGATACATTTTTTCGTCTACAATTTCGAAAGCATGGATCAACAGATTTGAATGATTTAAAAAAAAGTTCGATTTCTATTGATGGAGTGCTGATTAGTTTTTGGCAAAGGTCCAGCCGTTTCGAAGACACAGGTTAAAAAGTGCAGGAAATGGCAATTAAGTTTTTGAGAAAACAGAGATTTTGATATGAGTAATATATAAAATATTTAACTTATTTTGACGTAACAAAGAATTGATTGACTTTTTGGAAAAGCAGGTCCAGCGGCTTCGGAAATCCATTAAAAAAAGATTAACAAGTGTGATTTAGCGGTCAAAAACGATCATAAGACATATGTTCATCAAATAATCAGATATTTCATGGATAACTCAATAATAAATTTTTTTTCACATTTCTATGGGTTTCGTGCCAAGATTCATAA
The DNA here is from genome assembly GCF_003426905.1 of Ctenocephalides felis. Lineage (NCBI taxonomy): Eukaryota > Metazoa > Arthropoda > Insecta > Siphonaptera > Pulicidae > Ctenocephalides > Ctenocephalides felis. The sequence continues at coordinate 102,110,763 of NW_020538040.1, forward strand.
TGCTTAACCATTAGACTGCAACGAGGCGCTTATTGGCTGTGATATTACGTATCTAAAACAGCTACGCAACGGGATCGCTTTTAAATAATTCAATATTTTCAAAAAAAATTAAAGCGTTTTGAATTTTAAATTACGATACGGAAAGTTCCAGCAATTTGCCTTAAGACTTGCCATGCATATCAATCAATACAAAACTTGGCTTTCAACACCATTGGCTTTAATTCAAAATATCCCCTGAATTGCGAAGTGTACTATTTTCATTAGAAAGGCGTATATACATGATAGTCAGGCGCAAACAAATTAACAACGCCTAGCTACCCTAAATGAAATGTACCTTGTGATTTCTATTGAGTAAAACTGACAAAAATAATACGTGACAAATTTTCTGTGTATTATTTTGCATTGCATTTTTAAAGATAATGAATATATAAGAACTAGATTGTTATATGTGTACACAACCTATCGCGCACACTCCTTTCATACTCTAATATGTACTTCAATGTCGAGTTTTTCTAAGATCTTTATCTTTATCTTACATTAGATAAGAGCATCCAAAATTAAAATATTTATATTAAAATTATATTATAATATGATCAAAGAATTTTTATTGCTCTTTATATTCCAAAAATAGCGTTTTGTGTTCTTAATTCAGAAATAACTAATTTAACTTCGTTCAAAAAATATACAGGAGATGATCATTTTATACAAATTACTTTAAGATAAAAGAATAGCGTTATATGATACATACACTTTAATAGAAAGATAACATTATATGATACATTGTAACATTAAGAATACCAGCTATATTTGGATAATTATACTAACCTCGCCTAATTATCAGAAAAAGTATTTTCAAATGTCGGCGTATAGTGCAAACGATTATTGCATGAGCTATATATAGTTTACGACTTAATTGGAGCAATAAGCTTATGAATGATTATTCAATCGATATGTAGCTAAATAAACTTTCGTTTGTTTTTCTGACAATACAAATAAATAGATTCGATCATGAGGTCGATCATATTTACTTGAGTGAATGCAAATATATAAAAATTAGGCAAAGTGTCTTAAAAAAAGTTGCATGAACTTCCAAAACCTGTAAATGATAGAACGATAAAAATCGAAATGTTGATATTTAGATCAAATTTTCAACTTTTCATTTGAAAATTCGGTTTCCAATTAATATTTTCCAGAAAAAAATATAGTTGGGTAGGGCGGGGCACAAAGTTCCAATTTAACTTTAAACAATTATATTAAAAAAACAAAATCAGTTACATCAAACAAATAACACATATCCAACAAACTACAAACAAGCTGCAAACAAACAACTATCTGGCTATGTTCAGGAAACTCCCAGCTAATTCACATCACAAATATATCACCTGGCCCTTTTTACGCCATAGGCGGGGCACACTGCTTCTTCCAATATTGTGCAAAATGCACAAGCACTTTCAAGGTACTCAGACGATATATAAGTCCTGCTATTCTCTGCGATTTTTGAGTTTTGAGAGCATCAGCCCATATGGAAATACCATATGTAAGCACCGAAGTAACCACTGATGATAGTAATATCCTTCTGGTTTGTTTTAGGCCTCCAACATTAGGCATCAGTCAAGCAAGACTCGTCCTAACTACTGACGCCTTAGCACTAACGTGTTCCACCTGGTGATTGAAACTCAATCGAGCATTACGCCAAGGTACCGGATGTGATGTGAAGTGATCTTCAGCTTGATGGTCTCATTTTTTTTCTATTCGTGATAAGAACAGCTTCACATTTTTATTGTGCTTACTGGAGGTCCATTATACCCATCCAGCAACTAATTTTTTTCAAGGTTATGTCAGATAGACTTACGATATCATCAATTTGTTTGAAAACAACTACTATGCCTACATTATCTGCATATGCTACTAGTTTGACACATGATGGAATCTTCAATCTCAAAAGGCCATCGCACATAATATTCCACAGCAAAGGGCCTTCGCGTGAATCGTACATCAAAATTCTGTCTGTAAATTAACTTGCGATTATATTGCAGAGGTATACCGATACGTTCGTGTCACGGAGTGTATTCATAATGCAATCCCCGTTTGCGTAATTGAATGCATTTTTGATATCTAATGTAGCCACTAGACAGTACTACTCTGCACCACCCTTCCATCTGGTTCCAGCAATTGCTTCCTTGGCAGTATTATCTACCAAGTTTAGTGGGTGAAGTACTGGATCTATTCTTTGGTGAATTATTCTTTCAAAAAAAAATTCTGCTGTATCCAGCATGCATATCGGACAGTAGGATAATGGTTCATCTTGTGGTTTTCTTCCTTTGGAGAAAAGTATTGCTGTTCCATGTATGTATGTGTGTGTGTATGTATGTGCGGATACAAATTTTTGTCGACGATTTCGGGAATAATTAAAAAACATTCGATTCCTATTGATAAGAAGACGTGCTGATTAGTTTTTGGCCAACAGGTCCTGCCCATTCGAAGATGGTGGGGTAAATAGTGTCAAAAATGGTAATTTAGTGTTTGAGAGAACGAAACGTCCGATTTGAATGATTCGAAAACATTTTACTTATATTGACGAAATGAAAAACTGATGAAGAATTTTGGAATAATAGGTCTAGCGGTTTCGGAAATCATTAGACATATGCAAATCACATTTTCAGATATTTTATAAAATTTTTAATAATAAAAACAAATTTGTTTACATTTCTATGAATTCCGTACCAATGTTTATTCGTAAGACTGCGACGCGGCGCTCACGCGCTTCAATATTACGTCTTCGTGCAGTTAGCAGCAGTGCGATTGCTTTGAAAGGAAGATCAAAATTTCTAAAATATTTCATTTCTTTTCTTTAATTTAATTTTCGGTACGTGAAGTTCCAGCAATTTGCCTTAAGGCAAAATGCGATGCACCAATAGTTATATTATTTATTTGTTTACAGTTGTAACACAATATTAAACATAAAATGTTGACCATAAGATAATTTGCAGAAAAATACTATTTTAATAATACCAACATCAGCATATAATAAGGTAAGTAATAAAAATAAGTTTATGCATATATTTGCACATACAGATACTCTACACAAATTATTAATCGACCTTCAAATCTCTGCCGAGTGCATATATTTGCTAAATGCTTATTGGCCTATGTAATGGATTGGTTAATAGTTAAAGAAAATATGGAACATAAATATGAAAAAAAATATTAGCGATAACCTAGAACTCTTAAAAACATTTGGTTCGGGAAAAAAGAAAGAACTGAAGATGCAACTAGTGGTGTATGGCATCGTGCCTTAAGGCAAATTGCTAGAATTTCCCGTACTAAAATT
>NW_020538040.1:102115093-102149168 GCF_003426905.1 Ctenocephalides felis
GACCACTTTTCGGAACTTACATGATACATCGACTGAAAATTCCGAAGATAGCTCGGATGAGGTGCAAGATGGTCGTAGAAAACGTTCATAGTACAATCTGTGTGTTCAAACTTCACAATTCATAATATAATCAATTGGGTTATTAAATGAATAAAAGTGATGTTTTAAACTAGTATTAACATCATCAAAATAGAAATTAGAGTTTTATTGAAAAACTTAGTTCCTAGAAGTTGTTTTTCCGTATAATTTTCGAATGCGAATTTGTAGTACAATCAATGCCTTATGATTACTTTGATATTAATGAAATTCGAATGATTGATTTAAATGAAATTCAAATGCATATTTTGACATTAAAAATATGAAGACTGTCATTTGCCACACATTTCAATTCACTTATAGGCTAAGACAATATTAAAATATAATATATTTATGATTATGAATAAGAAAAATGTAATGTCTACATTATTCTTGCCGTAAAGCAGCTGAGATGTGCCAAAAATTAGAATAATATAAGATACATTATATGTTGGGCACATAAACAGTCTGCGCATGCGCCTGGCGGCTGTAGACTGTCAGTGAACATACCCTTCATAATTAATTTGACAGATTATTATTTTTCAACAAATGCAGTCGTGTTTTGCCTTACCTTACTGAATCACAATACAAAAATAATTTACTTATTCAAAAATTATTTAGAAGATTCATTGTGTCGAAAATTCATATGTTTGGATACGAAATATGTATTTTGTGTTACTAGTTATAGAATTTATTAAAACTCTCCTTCTCAGGTTGTTGAGTTATAATTTAACCCTTGTAGCTGTGGACTGTATTAAACACTGATTTGTTTGTATATTATGTATTTGTTGCAGTTCTAATTACAATCACTGATTTGTTACTACTAATTATAATGAAGAAGATATATTTATTTTTATTGGTTATTTACATGTTGTTAAGCGGACTTTACTTTTAGAAGTGAACAACTAGTTCAATTAAACACTCCGTTACCCTCTCTACCAGGGGTAGCAACCATTCCGTGTAAAGCTTATTGCCCTGAAGTTTGTTCCTTCATGGCCAATATAATAAAACGAAAAGACGTCCGAACAGAATATTTACTCAAGTCAATTGAGCGTTTTGGGTCTGAGTATTTTTACTGTGCTCCAATTTGCATGAAATTTTGGAATTAGGTTCATCTTACTCTCAAGTTTAAAAGTGAAAATGATTTAGACTCCTTTGCCACTTCCCGGGTGGATGACATTTCTTCTCAGTGGTGTAATTTTAATTTTTTCAAAATAACGTCGGATATCGATAAGAGAAAATTGAAAGAAGAAAGAAAAAAAAGTTTAATAATGTTTTTCAAAAAAGCAAATACTTTTCAAGTTACTGGCTACTGAAAATTCTTTCCTTGTTGCGTTTCTCGTTGTTTTTTGCTAATATCTTTAAAAATAGACCTTTTATCGAAAATCATGTAATGAACAAAATTATATCAATTAAAATATTAATAAATCGGTGTTTTATAAAAAATGCTCTAGAAACAATATTAGGCTAGATATGAAAATGGGGTTTTATGGTGCTTAAGATAAGCTTTATAATGAGTACTTCTGCTTATAAAATGAGTGGGCTATCATGTAAATACATCTATACATCTAAATATAAGACGCATACAATTTTTTTTTTCATTTAAATCAAATAGTTTATGAGTGCCATTTCCACCAAAGTTAAAAATAATCGTATTTCATTTAGAATTAAAATGGTTTAAGAGATCTTGATGGATTCTAGAAATACCACAACTTTAGTACAAACGATTTTCGAAAAGCTCATGATTTCATGAAAAAAAATCAATTAAAAAACAACCAATTTCTCATTATTATATCTCTAGAAGAATAAAAGATACGTATAAAGGTATATAGATAAAAATCAAGGTCTTTTTCTGAATAATTATTTTTATTATTTTTCTGTTCCACAAACAATGATAGAGTTATGATTATTTAAAGAGTGCTCGGCTGTCCAACCAAAGTGTCTTTCGAGTCCTTTAACTCTTCGCCGTATCAAAATAAGAGAAGTTACGGTAAAATTCATGATAGAGAAAGTTGTAGCTTATTTAATTACCTTTAAAATAGTATAGTACAAGTTCTGATAAAATCGGAATTAAAAGAATTATAATCCAGTTAATGCGGTGGGTGGTGACGGAGAGCAAATTGTTTTCACTTCTGAACTTAAGATAAGATTAGCCTATTTCCAAAATGTCAAGTGAATTGGAGCACAGTAATAAAACTCACAGGGCACACGCTTTTTCCCTCCCCATTTACTGCAATAATTTTGTTGATCGTAGGTTGAATAGAGCACACGTGAACAGGATTGGACAAATTAATTCACTTCAAATATGAATGTATATTGAATTATTAGTGAGAAAAATGTAATTTAGATATTAAAATTACTAAAAGCCAGTTAAAATATGGAACAAATTTATAAAAATTATGGGCAACATTATTGAATATTTCATTTTGGATAGAAAAATCTACGGTGATATTGTACCTTTACCGCAAATGCTATATATGAATTTTATCTGAATTTGTTATACCTTTTAAAAGACTTCAATTTTCAACACGTGTATCTTATGCTATGACCATAAATCACAAAAGCTGACGATGATTTTTTGTGTGATAAATTTCAAAAATCAATGTTTAGTCGTGATAAACAAAAAAATCATTCATTTATCCACATCTACAGGTATAACAGAAAATATTGTATAACCCTTGGCATTAAAATAAATTGAGCTATTGGAAGTAAATTTGTTCTATGAATTGCAGTGTATAATTTTTGATATACAATTTTATTGAACATATTTTAATTTGTTAAAGAAATAATTAAAGTGTTAGCTGTGAAAATTGAGAATCATCATTTTATTTGAAGCAATAATAATAATAAATAATCTATATGAAATTATTCAAAACAATTATTGATTATTTTCATTTCTCGAATGTTTAATTACGGTGCGGGAAGCAATTGCCTTAAGGCACGATGCCATGCACCCCACTAGTTTAACTTACATCGCTCCTTGCTAACTGGTAAATTAACAAAATTATGGCTCACAAAATAAAGTGGCACAACCCTACTGAGTCATGTATCTTATATCTACATATGTTCACATACAACAAAAAATTTGACAGCAGTAATATTTTTTTTAGTTTTGTTAAATTAACCCATATTTTTCATTCGATATCTTAATTTGTGATTGACAAATACGCTCGTCATGAGGTTGATTCGAATGGCAGAAAACTGTTTGATGAGAGCGTAACGGTTACCTGGTTAAGAAAATTCGTCAGATTTTTCCGTTGATTTACAGCATAGGATATTTATGATCAGACCATGCATCTAAATAAACTAGTGGGGTGCATGGCATCGTGCCTTAAGGCAAGTTGCTTGAACTTCGCGTACCGTAGTTTGGTAGCGAACCCAAAAAAGTTTACACAAAATGTGTACACATTATTAAAATGTATATACAATATCTGATAATTTGATGTACATATGTTCAATAAATATTTTTGACCGCCAAATGACATTTTGTTAACTTATTTTTATTGAGAGTCCATAACCGCTGAACCTGCCTTTCCAAAAATTTGAACAGTTCTTCGATTAGTCAATATAAATAAAATGTTTTTTGAATTATTCAAATCGGACGCTTCATTGAAGAGAAACTGAATTACCATTTTGGCCCTTTTGCCCCGTATCTTCCGAACGGCTAGACTGCCTCTGCTGAAAACTAATGAGCACGTCTCTTCATCAATACGAATCAAATGTTTTTAAATTATTCAAATCGGTCATTCCATACTGTCGAAAATGTCGAAAGCCTTTGTTTGAACCATAAACTTCAAAATTAAAAATCTTGGTACTGAACCTAATAAAATATACACAAAATGTGTACACATTATTAAAATCTCTATAAAATATCTGATAATTTGATGTGCATATGTCTAATGATCATTTTTGACTGCCAAAAGGCATTTTTTTGACTTATTTTAACTTAGAGTCCAAAACCGCTACACCTACCTTCCCAAAAATTTAATCAGTTTTTCATCCCCGACAATACAAGTAAATTGTTTTTTGAATTATTAAAATCGAATGCTCCGTTCTCTTAAAAACCATGTTGCCGTTTTGGGCACTTTTTTCCCCGTATCTTCGGAACGGCTAGACCTGCCTTCGCCAAAAACTAATCAGCACGTCTCCTTATCAACACGAATCGAATGTTTTTTGAATTATTTAAATCGGTTGATCGGTGTTCCCTAAATCGTCGACGAAAATTTGTATCCGCACACACATACATACTACGCACACACACACACACACACACATACATTCATTTTTTCTAAGGTATGCCAAAATCTACGGGAAGTTAACAAAAAAAAAAGTTTCGAAAATACAAAGAATATTCCTTGTTATAATTAAATATTACATATTAAAAAATGAAATAGCTGAAGGTAATAATACTGCGATCAAGAGTTTGCATCGTTACACTCACTATCTACTTATTGGCCTATTCATTTATAGTGAAATAATAAATAGTGGTTATTTATATATCAATTTCTACGATATCGATCATTTCGTTCCAATCACAAATTCATCAATAATTGGTAGTGGATAGCTTTAAATTTTTTTGAAAACTTTTATAAAATCAGATTTTTCAGAATTTTGAAATTTTTGAAAATTATTGACTTTTTGAAGAAATTGATTTTGATTTTATATTTTGACATTTTTTGAAAATTTAAATTTCTAAAATATATAAAATATTGAATTTTTTGGATTTTTTTTTTCAAAGTAGTCTGATGCATAGTCTGTTTTAGAAACTAAATATAAGTTGAATATTTAAAATATTGATACGGAACTCTTAGAAATAAAACAAAAGTGAAATAAAAATCTCTATAAAATATCTGATAATTTGATAACTGCCGTTAGCAATAGATACATGTACATTATCTATTTATTAGCAAATCTCTTTAATGGTTTGTATAAATACTTGTTCCTAATGACTTCATTAACATATCAATATGGTGGGATGAGCAAGCAAATATTGCCGCGCGTTTCTTCACGGTTTTGCATTAATAAACAATATTATATGATTTTGTAACAATATAAATAAATTATATAACTGATTTGTCTAAAAAGAGCTTTTATCTTAAACAAAAATAAAATTGTTAAATAAATAAAATAAATTTAAAACGAAATATGTGAATAATTCGCATTACTCTCGATGTTGAACTTCGTGCAGGGGATTTCTAGTATATCATTTACTAAAAAAGTAATGAAAAACGTTTTTTAGTTGATTGTTCAAAATTATCATAGTAAGTACTAACTACTTTGCCTGGTTAATTTTGAAACTCAACTTAAATTTATGTTGAACGATTTATTTCGACAGCATATATTGTAAACCGTGTGTGGGAATCTAAATTTGACTTGTGGTCGGCGGTTAGCGACTCTGACGTATTTTATATATGACCATGGATCATTTGCCATATTTATTTTTTAAATTCGTAAAAAATTTGATTTGAAAATATCAAGAAATGATGTAGAGAAAAGCTATGAAAGTTTCAATAAATTAGTCTTATCAAATCTTTATCCCATTTACATTCCCATAATGAGAAAAATCAACGACGGTGGTACGACGAAAAATTGACATATATTCAATTTCTCGAATGGGCTGTTTATGTTTTCCCCTATGAATTTGATGCTAATGATATGTATTCTCGGCGTTTCAAGCCATTCTGTATCGAATGAGATCAAATTTGGAAAAAGAATGTGTATGTGAGCCAATTTTTTACCTTCAGTCAACGTTTTCTCAAAAACAGCAGGACCGATCTCAAAATTTCAAAAGCCATTCGATGTAACTCGATAAGGACTTGCGTTTGTCAGTTTCGCACTGATCGTCGTGCGAAACGGTCAAAAGTTTTAAAAAATCGTCCACGTTTAGCTCACAATCCTGAATCGGTTGGGAATCGAGGTGATTAGTTTTTGGTGAAAATCGGTAGAACCGTTACAATTATCTGTTAAAAAAATCGACGATTTTTCATGACAAATTTTACAACGATAGATATCATGGTCTTATAAAACATATTGAAATATTACAACTCTAAGACTAGTCGTTTACTTTTTTCGACCTTTATTAAAATTGCACCCCTCATCGAGGTTTTCTAAAATCTGCTGAATCAAGTTCGAAAATTGAAAAATCATTCGATGCAACCCGATAAGAACTATCTTTTCTTAGTTTTGTGCGGCAATCAGCCGAGCCGTTTCTTTGCAATTAGCAGAAAAGTGAACATTTTTCCTCCACGTTTTAGCCTAAAATTCTGAATCGATTTTAAAAATTCAAAAACTATTCAAAAGATGTTATTTGGGAATCGTGACAATTAGATTTCGACAAAAGCAACTGTTGAAAATGACGTTTATAGATATTATGGTCCTAAAGAACATTCTAAAATATTACGGTCCTACGACAAGTCGTTTAATTTTAAAATTTCATAAAAGTTTAAAGAAATATGATGATCAGAATTTGTGTCAAAAGCCACTTTCGTGATGTGATTAATCAAAATTTGAATTTCACAAATATAAAAGCCATTAAGGAGGAGTCGCAATTAGGTTTGCAAGAAGATGGGCCAAGCCATTTTTGGAATTAGCGGAAAAATTATTCTACAAAGCTCCTGTAGTTGAGTAAAAATATATTATGTACCGTTCATTTAAATGATCAAAGACTACGTACATGATATACATATGTAATGGTGCCAGTATTTTCTTATAGCAGATGCTTAATATTTCACAAAATAATTTAACTTTTTTAAAAAAAATGTTTCGACTTTTTTCATGAAAATTAACATGACGATAAAATTCATGCACTAAACAGTCCTATGAAAAATGGTTGAATTATATAAATTCATTAACATTTGAAATAAGGGGCTTCAATTTTAGGACATACAAGCAAATGTCTGTGCACTATAATTAATATAATTATAGTTAATTTTTTAAATGTGTTTGAGAGACATCAATTGGACATCGTAATGTTAAGATTTAAAGCGACTTTATTTTATAAATAAATAGTTGAAAATTTTATTTAAATATCTAAATCTTAATTTCGATTGATTAAGTCAATTATTACACATTTCGGGAAGTTCGTGCAAAATGCCACTTTCAACTAGTATTATTTTTAGATCAATTTATTTTATTTTATTAACTTTCCGTAGGGTAAGTTATTGTAATCGTACAAAAATCGAAATAGAAAATTTTTGCATTTCTCGACGTTTTGAAGGTTTCTGAACATTTTGGCATACCTCAGAAAAAATGGATGTGTGTGTGTATGTATGTATGAATACAATTTTTTGGTCACGTTTTCTGGCGTATCATTCAACTGATTTGAATGATACAAAAAACATTCGATTCCTATTGATAAGGAGATGTGCTGATTAGTTTTTCGCAAAGGCAGGTCCAGCAGTTACGGAGATAAAGAGCAAAAAGTGCAGGAAATAGAAATCGAGCTTTTGAGAGGACGGAGCATTCGATTTGAATGATCTAAAAAACATTCAATTAGTAATGATTGGGAGAAGTGGTTATTAGTTTTTGGCAGAGGCAGGCCCAGCCATTTCGAAGATACAGAGCTAAATGTTCAAAAAATCGCAATTTTTGAGGGAACTAAGCGTTCGATTTAAATGATTCAAAGAACTTTCTACTTTCTTTGTCGAAAATAATTCAGATTTTATTTTTATTTCTAACTAAAGTTTTAATATACTTTAAACAAATAATTTCATCTTTGCAATTCAGTTTATAAAATTCTTATAACTATTAGACAATGTTACAATATTTATAATAATCTATCTGAAAACATTCAATATTCCTCGAACATTTCGTTATGGTACGGAAAGTTCCAGTAATTTGCTTTAAGGCACGATGCCATGCACCCCACTAGTTTTTTTTTCTTATTATTTGCAATTGAACACACATAAATTCATAAATTTTCACCCTCCTACCACATACTCCCATTTCGTAAAAGTAATTTTAGTAATCGACTTGCGTGCAGTCAGTGAATGTTTTTAATTTAATATTAGTTCAGATTTTTTGAGTTTATCAAAAGTTTAAATTTAACTTAAAAACAAATAATTTATCATAACGTTTGCCGCACAAGCTAGTATATATAAAATACATACTTAGACAGGGTAGGTCCACCTTGCATGCTAAGTATGCGAAAAATGCGAGCGCACACCTTAGGGGGCGCCAAAACGAGATTCGGAAATAAGTTATAATATATTATTTATAAAATATAACATCTGAAATACTTAATAGATTATGATAAACAATCTAACATAACTATGGATACGGAGACACAAAAAGCATATTCAGTTATCAATGTGATATCAATAGAACCAATTAACCGATTATTAACTCTGCAAATTAGTAAATTAATGTTCTCTTTATTGCTTAATCTACTTATTGAAATTTTTCTTCGCTTGAAGCTAACGTAGAATCAAAAATGAAATTATCTAGTATTCAATCCCGTAAGCGAAAACATACGAAAGTTTAAGTTATTGGAAATTATTGACAAAATAAATAGATACAAATTATAATAGAAAATTATAATAGAAAAAAATGGAAAATGGGAATTCAGTGTCAGAGAATGGCTTGTTTATTCCTAGAAATTGAATTGTAACTTTTATTTTTGTTGCAAATGTTTCGCATCTGATAAATTTTGAACGTTGAAGACATTTGTGATTAGGTTTATGCAAATGAAGCAAATATGAAAAACGGAAGCAAAATTTGCTTTGCAAAAAATAGTTAAGCTTTTTTTAATACCCAGTGGTGCCCATGCTCTAAATTTAATTATTAAGTATGCAAAAATATTACAGATTTAGGTATAATTAGTATTTTTTAGTATATTTAAAACAATATGTAATTTTTAGCATCTTTTACTAATCTTTTGAGAATACTTTTTTTAATATTTTAAAAATAACATACAAACACGGTTATCTAAATTATTAAGAACATCTATATGTTTTGAATATGTTTATAAATTGATGAAAATTATTCTAAGTCTTATTTATTATCTAGTGTTGAAATTCATTTCCTTCAATAAATACAGCCACGTGAGCTTGCACGAGTTTTGATATTCTATTTTCGACAAATATTTTCTATCTTTGAATATACACGTTTAGCATCTTATCCTATCAATGAATTACTTCTAAAATAACTCGGACAAGACAAATGGAGATAGGAAAATATTATTTTGCACGATTATATATTTCTGATGTAGACATATGCTTGTTCGCTAACACGAAAGGTCGAGATAGCAGAAATAATTTTTAAATACCATCAAACACAGGAATTGATATTTTTACAAAAAAAAATCATTTCAAGGTTTTGAAACTTCAAATAGTTAGTATTATTGTTCCCAAAAATTTGGGAACAATAATAATACTAGCTGTGTCTGCGATTCGTTCGCTTAAAATTTAACAAAAAAAAATAGTTTTTGCATTTTTATTTCAATTGCTATTTTTTTAATTTTTTTGTATTAACTTTATTAAAAACATTTTATTGACTAATACAACAACAATTGTTGCCTCTCCAATGTTATTGGAGAGATTTGACTATCTTTTAATCAAAACTAATAGACATACATTTAAAAAATAAATAATCCAACCTATAAATATTTATTTTAAAGCAAAACTACTATCAGCGTTACTAACTAAATAAATAAACCTCTAAATAATTAATAAATTTTAATGACTTGAATTTGAACACAAATGTACTTAATTTATAATTATTACTAAAAGATAAAAAAATGTTTAAATGAAAATAGGGTTAAATTTAAAGATATAAGATATAGGGAAGAGCAAGGCTCAAAAGTCGTTGGGTAATAAAGTCCACAACTGATATCACAAAAACCAGTAAAAGAATTTTTTAACAACAATATTTGAAAGTAGAGGGAAAAAGATGTTTAACCAGGCACCATCTTGATTCTTACGATATAGCTATCGGAAGATGAAATGCAATGTTTGAAAATCCATAACAAAAGTATTTTCTTTCGTTGTTATTTGTTTTGATTCTGAGCACTAATGCTTAGTTTTCCAGACCATAATATAATTTTTAAGTATACGTTGTACAACAGTTTTTTTTATATAACATCTATAAAAGCTTAAACCTGGGTGGTGTAAAAAGGGCCAACCCAACCTTCACCTTAGCAAAGCCGTAAAAAATAAAAAATAGCAAATAATAAAGTAATTTAAGTCAAAATAAGAAAATTTACAAGAGATGAATTAAATGAATAGTTGTTCCAATTCTGCTGATGAATATTTATGACAAAATACCAGATCAAGCTTATTTACAGTGTTATCACTGTAAAAAAGCCATTCATGAAATTAATTATCTGCATTGGTTGAATAATGTAGCTATTATTTGGTAAAATCTCTTTTAAATTAAAATCAAACATTAGACCTATTTGCCCCCTAACCGTCCAGAACAAAAAAAGACAAGGTCACTATTCAGCAAAAAAACACATTTCTAGAATGAGGAATTACCTTGAATTTTTACTGAACATAGTCAAATAGTGGTTTCTTTGATAAGTGTTATTTGTTGTTATATAATAGTTTTGGTTTTCACGATATAATTGCTCAAAGTCAAATTAAACCTTTGTTGTTTGCTCTACCCTATATGATTATTAAAATATGTTGTATTAAGATAAGATAAAACTTACTTTTTATTAATTTACACGTAGACGAAATGCGGATACAATTAGGTGTGACAAAATAAGATGAGATAAGAGTAGATTTTAGAAAAAAAGAAAAAAAAGTAGCCGAGGTTACGCCCAATTACATCAGCTACCGATCAAAAAAAACGTCAAAATCGGTGCTGCCGTTTCGGAAATTAGCCCAAATATACAGTATTTTTTATTTTAAATGTTAATTTGCTATATGTACCCTATTTTATATTCATATGCATGCATTGAAAAACAGCTATTTCAATATTACAGACACTCAAAATGTATTTATATATAATATATATGTAATATATATATATATATATATATATATATATATATATATATATATATATATATATATATAGACAAGATATTTGCACTATCTTAATTACCTACTTATACTCTTCTGAAATATTTTTCACAAATATATAATTCAATGGACGAAAATAAACTAAAACTAGGTGTGAGTAATAATTTACCCAAAAGCAAGTTGCATAAACTTCCCAATATGCAGTGCTGGATTTACAGTAGGGGCAGTCGGGGCTACTGCCCAGGGCGGCAAATTTTCGGGGGCGGCAAAATTTGGATAGCAAGAAAAAAAATTCTATACAATGTAGTTAACTGATTGTTTTAATAACATTTTTTATTTCTAGAAAAATAATTCACAAAACATAATACGATTGCAATACAAAACTTGAGTTCAAATAACCGATTATTGAAATTTATTATTTTGCCTTGCCTCCCTCTCCGAAGGTAAATTATCAAATTGGTTAATAAGTCATTATCAAAGTATGCAATTTGGCTAATATAAAGATTTGTAAACGAGCTGAAAGTTTAGGAAAAATATATTATTCAGATCTCGAGCCCTCATAAGATAAAGAATTCGTGCACCTCCAAAAATACTGGAATTATAGCGCCCAAAAAAATTAAACTCGTGACGCATGGCATTGTGCCTTAAGGCAAATTACTGGAACTTTCCGTACTAAAAATTCTATAAAGAGCTTTAAAATTTTTTGAAAAATGTAAAAAATGACTTAAAAATCTTTTTTTATGTATGTTGCTTTTTTTTGAAAATTATGAACTTTTTTCAAAGCAATCGCGCTGCATAGCTGTTGCAGAGACGAAATATCAAAACTTAATTATCATTTTTCGAAACGGATGGACCTGTCTGTGCCAAAAACTAATCAGCACGTCTCCCCATCAATACAAATCTAATATTTTTTTAATTATTCAACCGATCAACTGATTTGAATGATTTGATTCCTATAGATAAGAAGACTTGTTGTTTAATTATTGGCCAAGGCAGGTTCAACTGTTTCGAAAATACGGGCTAGAATTCCAAAAATGATAATTCAGTTATTGAGAAAGAAAAAAAATATTGAGCGTCCAATATTATTTAAAAAAATGTACATGTAGTGACAAAATGAAGAACTGCTTAAATTTGTGGGAGGCAAGTCAAGCGGTTTCGGTGATTCAATAAAAAAATGGAAAAGAAGCATTTGGCGGTCAAAAGTGATTATTAGACATATGCACATCAGATTATCAGATATTTTAATGATAAGTATAAATTTTGTATACATTTCTATGGGTTCTGTAACATTTTTGTATTCTGTAACACGCTTCTATATTTTGTCTTTGCGCAGCTGAAGCAGGGCGATTGCTTTGAAAAAAGTTTAAAATTTTTAACATATTTCAAAATATAAAGAAACACAAAATTTTCAAAAAGTTAAGTTTTTTCAAAGTTTTCAAAAAAATTAATTTTTTTTTTAATTTCAATTTTCGGTACGGGAAGTTGCGGCATTGTGCCATAAGGCACGAGGCCAAGCACCACTATTTATTAATTAATTTAATTTTCTGCGATCAAATTATTATTTTAATTTAAAAAAATGATATATAAAAACTATTTAAGTAAAATTTCAGGGATGGGGCGGCATTTTTGTGGGTGCCCCAGGACGCCAAATTTCTAAATCCGGCCCTGCCAATATGTGTATATAATAGCGTTAATAATCAACTCAATCAATAAAAATTCAGATTAGCTATTTAAATTCAAAAAGTCAGCTGCCCATTTATAAAGTTTTTGCTTCTTAAACAAAACACATTATTCCAAGTTCCAGCCTTTAATAAAATTTTATTATCGAATCACTATTCATAGGAATATGAATATAATAATGTATTACCATATGTTTAAGTTTCGTTAAAATCGTCAAAAATTTGTTAACAATTAATTTCTAAAGCATGGCCCGATCGATCCTAACCAAAATCTAATCAGAGTAGAGTTCTTAATAGTCATCTTTCGAACGGTTTTTAAATTTTTAAAATCGATTTAGGATATTTTGCGAAATTATACATACATACAAGCAAGCGCAAACATTTCCAATATTAGTCTCTTACTGAAAAAGAAAAAATCAGAAATATAAACTTTTCTGTACCTTTACGTTTCAAGACTTGATTTGTCATACCTATATATACGTACGTTGGAATCTGTCACTTTTCGAGGAGAACGCTTGAACCGATTTGAATGGTTAAAAAAAACACCAAACAAAATTATATTGACAATTTAAAATTATTTAAAAATTAAAAAATGTTAAAAGTTTCAAAATTTTCAATTAGCTAACTTTTATCTTATATTCATTTATAAAACAGATAGTTTTGTACGCAATTTTCCTTAAAGCATTTATTTAATGCAGTCGGTATTTTATTATTTCATACAACAAAAATTTGAGCTTGAAAATTCTATTATTATGATTCTGCTCGGGAATTCGTAAACAAATGCTTCAGGTGGTATTTGCACTATTTCTAGACCTCAAAGCAATATTGCAATTTCCGTCGCAATCAATCAACCAATCAATCGTATAGCGTTTTGTATATTTTTCATTCAAATATGAATATGGAACACAAATTATTTTGTTGTTTTTACATACAAATTACTATGGGTCTCAAAAAAAATTTAGATAAAATTTTAGTATGTAATGTTCAAAGTTAAAATTTTATCTTATTGTTAAGCTAATGCTACTATTTCTATAGTAACTCTATTGGTGAACTAATTTTTAAGACTTGCATTTCTTGATTTTGTGACATTTACGTTTTGATATACATTGTAAGATATATAAATCTATATCAAAAACAATAAAAGTTCATAATATTATTTTTTAACTAAAAAACTAAATTTTCTTTTAATCAACTTTCAAGTTCAATTGAATAAGAATTGGAAATTAATATATTTTAATACTATGTCGATAAAATTTTACAACTTTTTTTTAAATAAGTATTCCGTCTTTTCTGATCAATGTGACAATAAATTTTCTGGAATAAAAATCATCAATATACAATGAACATTGATCAATTATTAATAATATGTTTTAAATATTTTCACATAGCTTATTATAAAAACTATAAATTTTATTTTTTATATTTTATATAAATAGAACTTAATCGAGCTCAGTTTGAATGAATCAATCAGATGATCTTATCTCACAATCAGTTTAGAATAGCGTATATAGAATTGTAAACTTAAAATTATTTATTTGAAGTATATAAATGGGCTTTCAAATTTTTGGAATTAAAAAAAGACGTTGCATAAAGGTCAGCGGTAAAAAGTTCCACCATCAAAAAAAAGCAAAGTCTAAATTTTGTAGTGATACTAAGTAGAAGGCAAAAGATGTGTAACCAGTCATCACTTTAATTTTTACGACATCGCTATCAGAAGAAAAACGGAAATAAATCAATATTCATATCAAAAGTTTTTTTTCATCGAAAAAATTTGTGTCCACACACACATACATCCATTTTTTCTAAGATATGTCAAAATGTTCAAAAACCCTTAAGGGGGTTGTTCTTTTTTTATTTTTCTTTGTTTCGGTTTTGAGATTTTTTGATATTATGAAAGATAAAAACCTTAGAATCATTTCAAAAAAAAATCATCTCAATATCTATTTTTTTGACGAAGTTATAGATATATATATCTCTATATGTATGATCCTCTGAAAGCGTTTTTTTATCGCTCCGCGAGCTATTGTATGCCAGATTCCTCTTTTTCATTATAATACCTCATGCACACAGTAGCGGCGCTAGGCGTCGGCGGTGTCGGCGGCCGCCGACGGCCTCGCGCCTGTGGGGGCCTCGCAAGAGGCCCCGAAAAAATTTTTATTATTTAAAGTTTAGTTTTTAATTTTTATTTAGTTTTTTTATGCTGATGAGCGAGTAAAGAAGATTAGTGGTTTGCGGGCACTCTCATTTTACTCTCTTATCTCTTATGGGCACTATCTAATATCGTCTGTCATTACTATAGATTTCTTCGCGCAAGGCGGCTAATTCTCTGGTTGTTTATATTTGTGTGTTTTTTATGTGAGCATAATGTAAATCATTATTTAGGAATACAAACGTGTAGTTATCTTAACGTATCCAAACAGTAACTAAATAAATGCTCCATCAAAATTGATCAATGAGAATTGACAATGGTTTACATTTTTTTAAATAAATATTATAAATACTGTTAATTTGAAACTAATCATTATTTTACACTGTCGATATATTTTTTGAAACATTCTAATCAGATGGTAAGTTCTTTCAAACACTGCATCACCAAAATGATTGATAACCTTTTAACTATTTTTGTATTTCCAAAACCGCGGGACCTGCTTTTGCCAATTTATCAACAGGAATGTTCTGTTAATCATTTAAATCGGTCGATCCAAAGATTCAAATAATCCGACATTTTGAAATTACTGAACCGATTTTGAAAATTCAAAAACTCTTAAGTTTTCAGTTGGCTATAAGTTTTTCGTAAAAATCGAACGCGTCGTTTCTTCGTAATTAATTGTAGATTTTTTTTAGAAAAAAAAAACTCGGTATAAAGATAAAAATTATAGTCTAAACTAACATAAAGTTTATGGAACTACAATAATTGATTAATTATATAAATTTATTAAATTTTGGAATAATGGCCCGATCTTTTAGGTCATGCCATGTGTACGTTCTATGTGCGTATTTGTGCACTCAATTTATTATGATTATAAATTTTTCAAATCTAATTAATCAATTGTAGATTTTAAAATTTTGTCTAATTAGTTATTGATTAAGTCGCTGGTTTCTAATCATTTTCATTCAGAAAGACTTGAACAGTCGAAAAATTATAAAACTATCTAATCGAATAATTTGGCAAAAAAGAAACTTCTTCGGGATAATTATTTAATTTCCGTGTTTTACTAAGATCTGATGAACGAACTTTTTTTGCCGAAGAGTTTGTTCATTTTAACTTGTGCAATTTTTGTATATTTCAATTTGTGTAATTATCTGATTAAAAATATATCTGATACTTTTGTTTAACAATAATTAGTTTTTAACTTTGTAACAAAACTGATTAAATTTTTAGAAAGATAGGTCAAGCGGTTTTGGAGATCCATTAAAAAAAGGAAAAGAAAAGCTATTTGGTGGACAAAAATGATCATTGGATATACACGCATCGAATTTTCAGATATTTTATAAAGATTTTAGTAATAAGTACAAATTTTGTTTCGATTTCTATGCATTTCGTACCAATGTTCCGCGTTAGACCACGACGCGGCGCTTACGCGCTTCGATATTTCATCTCAGGGAGGTAACGAAGCGTGATTGCTTTGAAAAAAAAGTTCGAAATTTTCAAAAAAATTCAAAATATAAATAAAAAATATCTCAATTTAGAAAAAAAGTTAATTTTTATAAAAAAAATTTCTATTTCAATTCTTCAATTTTCAAAAAATTAATTTTTTTTTTTCAAAGTTTTCAGATTTTTTTCAACATTTGAATTACAGCACGGAAAGTTTTAGTGATAGTCCTTAAAAAAGGGGGGCCTCGCAAACGAATTTCGCCGACGCCGACAAATGGTCTAGCGCCGCCACTGCATGCACATGACCTTTTTAATGTGTCAGCATCTTTGAACACCATGGTGTATTTAGTACATTAAATTAAATGGTGTATTCAGTACATTATATTAAGAACTTTAAATACGTTTTTCTCAAATTGACTTTTTTCAATGCGGTGCCACAAATTAAGCAAAAAACTACAAGTCGGATCGACTTGCATTTTTTTTTAATTTGTTCACCACTGCAATACCGAGTCCCCCTACCTCAAACAACTTGATAACATTACGCAAAAAAATTTTGCGAAGCTTCTCGCCCCAAAAAAAGGCCTTTTTTGACACTTTTTTTTTTTAAATAGCTGCCATTTTTTTCCTTCTTGCTTTTTTTCTTTTATTTTGGTAGAGGGACTGGAAACAAACTTCTTCTTCAACGTAATTTCTTTTTTTTTTGTTTCGGGCGATGCGCAACGGATTTATCTGTGGCACCGCAAAAGAGATCGATTTTGCAAGACCGACTTTGGCGCCCCCTGGTTAAAAAATTACGGCGCAAAAAGAAAAGAAGATAATCACGTAATATTCTATGATTTTGTAATTTTTGTTTAAAAAAAACCGCATGTCGCAATGATAAATACATTTCGAGGAAAAAGAAAAACAAATACCATGCATTTTTTGTAACGAAAAAAGAACAACCCCCTTAAAACGTAAAGACATATGAACATTTTCATTATTTTGTGAACACTATAACCTACGCCACGGGAAGTTACAAACACTTCTCGTAAACCTATAATATTTTAGAATGTTCGGTAATCGTCAATAATTAAATTCGTTAACGAAAATGGACAATTATTTACGAAGACGATCTTTAACAAGCGCAAATAATCACAATATCCAAATCATATAATTCGCAAAGGTTGTGAATTACTCAAACAGGATTTTGGACGAAAACGTTGGAAAATCGTAGTTTCTGGTAAAAACCTAAACGTTTCCTCTAATAAGTTAAAAACAGTTTATTAAGTTTGATGTAATGTGTAATTAAACTGAAATAACATTATTAAATTTTCTGAGAACCAAAACAAAGATTGAACAAGTTAAACTAATATATGTCACTTCACGTATAACATGAATATCTCGAGGAAAAATAATTCTTTAAACAAATATTTATTAAAGTGCCACTAAATAAACACGGTAGAACCTCATCTAGATCTTGAATGAAATTTTAAAAATGTCATATGTTTGTACATCTGTTATAAATAGAATTAATGTATCTCCTCAACCAGAGATAAGTACCTACTAACAATAAGTAATCTTTAAAAATTCTACTAAAGATAAGTTGCTAGCACATGTGAATTTTATCGTTTGTTGAAAGATATTTCATTAGATAGAAATTATCTAAAATTTCGTATATTGTTACACAACGGTGCAAGTGCACTCGCTTTTGTAATAAAGCAGCTGGCAAACATTTTTTAATTCTATTCAACTCAAGGAAATTTCAGAAATTAATGCTTTCGACTCTCAACATATATATTATCGACGGTCAACATATTATAAATTTATATATTTATATATGTATTAATAAACCAGCATAATAAATCAGACAATTGAAAATTCAAGAACAAGAACAAAACGATTAAACTTTTTATAATTATTATTAAATTAACGAAGGGTAAGTTCTCAAAATTATATTATTATGATACTATAATCGAAAAAAAATATTTATATTTTTCAGATCTTATAAATTTTGATCATATTGACTTACATTATTTTGAAAAAACTGCTACTAATTAACATCCCGTTGGTTAATCGCAAAAAAGCAAAAATGAACATTTTTATATGTATTTACGTGTCAAAGCCTTCTGAACATTTTGGAATACCTTGGAAAAAATGGATATATACATGTGTGAATGTATGTATAAATGTGTGTGTATGCATATATGTATGAATGTATGAGTTTTGAACAATAAAAAAAAAAATTGGCGACGATTTCGAAAAAACACGAATCAAATGATTTGAATGACCAAAAAGCATTCGATTCCGAAAGGAAATTCTTTTGAAAAATAATCAAAATTTGTAAAAAAAAATATAAAAAATTTTAAGTCCATTTATTTCAAAAATTTTAATTCTCAAAAATCTTTTTTTAAGTTATTAAGAAATTTTAAAACTTTTCAAAATTTTAATTTACGGTACGGGTAGTTCCCGCAATTTCGTTGATGCCATGCACCACTAGTTACTCTTTTAAAACTATGAAATAACTGAACCGTTCTAAATGTTTTCTAGCGCTCAACGTGTAAGTCGGTGATTAGGAAAATTGGGATCAAGGTTACAAGCGTGCATATATTTTATTGAACCAGCAGCTACAAACTTTAATTTAGAAAACATCAGCCTCTTGGAGATAGAAAATTGAAACAAAGCTACTCAAACTGAGTAAACATATTATAAAATATTTTATGTATACATTTTACTCAATCTAATGATTCTATGAGAAAAAATAATTTAAATTAAATAATTATAAAAAATAATTTATGCATCGCAATTTCCATTTACGATCTACTTTGGTCAAAAATAATCATAAAAACAATTACAATTTACAGAATCTAAAGTACATTCACTTCGATTATCAAAAAATCAAATCTAATCATTTTTTAAACAAATATAATGAAATCGGTGCTTTCAGTGTAAACCGAAAGATTCCACAACTTATGGTTCGTGCTATTATTTCGGGACATACTGTGTGACGAATCACTGATAAGATTTTCATAAATCTTCAAGCTAGCAATAAATTTGTCGATAATGTTTATTGATAATTAATGTTCAATACTTCATTGGATAGACAATGCAATGTATATGATTAATCGAATTTTGAATAGTTACATCAATATGATTTAAAAATTCTGTATGATTGGATATAACTAACTAGTGGGGCGCATGGCATCGTGCCTTAAGGATTGCTGGAAATTGCTGGAACTTCCCGTACCAAAAATTATATTTTTTTAAAAAGATAAACATTTTAGAAAAAAAATTACTCTGAAAAAATTAGATTTTTGAGAAACAATAATATTTTGACAAAAATTTACCTTTTTTTGAAAAAAAAAGACTTTGAAGAAAAATTTATTTCGAAATATTATGGAAGTTCTGAACTTTTTTTCAAAACAATCGTGCTGCTTTAACTGCATAGAGACGTAATATCGAAGCGCCTAAGCGCCGCGTCGCCGTCTAACGGATAAACATTGGTACCGCACCCATAGGAATGTAAACAAAATGTATACATATTGTTGAAATCTCTATAAAACATCTGATAATTTGATGTGCATATGTCTAATGATCATTTTTGACCGCCAAATGGCATTTTTTTTTACTTTTTTTACTAGATCTCCGAAACCACTAGATCTGCCTTCATTAAAATTTGATCAATTCTTCATCTTGTCAACACAAGTCAAATGTTTTCTAAATTATTCAAATCGGACCCTCCGTTCTCTTAAAAACTGAGTTACCGTTTTTGGCACTTTTTGCCCCATATCTTCAGAACGGCTAGACCTGCCTTCGCCAAAAACTAATCAGCACGTCTCCTTATCAATACGAATCGAATGTTTTTTGAATTATTCAAATCGCTTCATCCGTGTTCCCGACATCGTCGACGAAAATTTGTATCCGCACACACACACATACATCCATTTTTTTTAAGGTATTCCAAAATGTTCAGAAGGTTTTGAAACGTGAAGATATATAAAAATTTTCATTTTCGATTTTTTTGCGATTACTATAACTTGCCCTATGGGAAGTTAAATACTTACATCGAAACTTGAGTACTTATTGCTAAAATTAAAAACATCAATTGATAATAATTGATAATTAAGTTATTGCTAAAAACAAATATAACTTTACGTTAAGAAAAAAAAACGAGCTATATCGGCGGCATTCGAGTGAAAAGGGTTAAAAAATAAAAATAATATGTAAGAATTAAAAATCTGATGTGTAAATGAAACAATATTACATGGTTAAATAAAAACAGAAAGAGTGCGTGTATTATTATGTTTACATTTTTCCATAGAGATCGTAACACAAAAATTTAGGTTTTTATTAATTTAATTTGGGATTTATTATATTTTTATTTAACCTTTCCAAATAAGAAGTTTATGCTTTCGCCAGAAAATCCAGAAATTCTAATTTTGTGTTTTCTTGACGTTTCAAGTCATTATGAATCGTTTGAGAACAAATTTGAAAAAAGTATGGATTTTTCAATAATGTGTAATATTAAAACCATTTATCGAAAATAACTAACGTGTTTAGAAAACTTGAAAAACCTACAATAATTTTTTATGTTATATAATCCTTGCTGCAACTCGATATACTTAAAAATCACTCATAAATTAATATATTGATTTCCTATTAAGTATGTAGATTGTTTACATATGTAGGAAAGTTCATGTAAGTTGCCTTAAGACAAAATGCCACTTACACCTAGTTTTAATATTGAATTACATAAACTTATTGTTAGAATAATTTTTTCGTTATGTATTTTACATTTCAACACGAACTAAGGAATTCACCTAAAAATAAAAAAGTAACTTTTTCAAAGAAAGAAAGTTGAATGAAATAATAATAAATGCAAGGAAGAAATGTAATAAATGAATTTTATTAAGTCAAATTCTCAAAACTTGATAAAGTTGCGCAACATTTTTGACAACGTTTGAATTTATACATCGCGCCAAAATTTGACAAGCAACAGTCGCCATTTCAATTCCCGACAACCATCGAACAACACCGAACGAATCAACCGTACGTCAATAAGACAGCTCCGTGCGTCAAATTCATAACATAAACGATTTGTTCTGGGAGCGGTTTGGTGTGGAAATATTCCAATCTTTTTACACGTGATTAAAATTATTCCATTTACTATTTAGCTAATTAAGTGAATTGTGATTAAAGTGTCGTATTGAATAAACATAATTCAATATACTATAACAGCTGACATTTTTTTTAAAACTAATTTGTTTATATATCAGTGGTGATGCCTAACCCGAACACATTTTTGTACTTCGCGTATGGAAGTAATTTATTAGCGAAGAGAATTCATATTAATAATCCTTCGGCAGTTAGAAAAGACGTTGGAAAGCTATTGGTATGAACGTAACATGAATATATTTTTAAAAAATGCTATTTAAAGCACTTGTGCTATATACACATTATGTATATCTTTAAATGAGTTGTTTTATAGTGATTTGTAAAATAGATTGTTGATAAATAATGTATATGAATACATTTTGTAATTTGCATATAAATGATTTTTTTTTAATATAAATTATATGGCTTCTGTAGTTATTTAGTTAAAAAATTAATAAAATAAACATAAAAACAACTTCAAAATTATGGTAGTAACGAGTATACCTAAACATTTTTTTTTTTAAGTATAGTCAAATAACTTAAGTGCTATAATAAAAGTATAAGATTGAAAGTTAATAAGATTGATGATTTGCAAACTAAATAAAATCTAAATTTAACGAATAAATTTTGATTTGTTAATATTTTTGAAAAACCCCACACAGATTCATGTCATATTTCAATGTTGAATCTTTCGAAGTTTTATTTATTTATG
The DNA here is from genome assembly GCF_003426905.1 of Ctenocephalides felis. Lineage (NCBI taxonomy): Eukaryota > Metazoa > Arthropoda > Insecta > Siphonaptera > Pulicidae > Ctenocephalides > Ctenocephalides felis. The sequence continues at coordinate 102,137,249 of NW_020538040.1, forward strand.
AAGTGTTGAATTCTATAAGGTAACATAATCATTTGATTTTTAAATATTTCTAAAATAACTCAATACAGTATTTTAATAATTAATTTATATCATTTTGATGTTATTATTAAATACATCTTTCAGGATTATTGCTTAGATTTCAATAGATACTCAGAAAAATGGGGAGGTGCGTCTGCCACAGTTGTACCAAAAGTGGGTGAGCATGTTTGGGGTGCTATATGGGAAATCGATAATAAAAATCTTGCAAGCCTTGACAAGTAAGTTTAAGCTTTAACGGAACTTATATTACTTCAATATAAAGTATTATAGAAATGATTCTTTATATAGCGGTAAAAATTAAAATTTGTGTACACATCCTTGACTCATAAATGAGCTTGTTCAGTAATTTTTTTTCATTAGACAGGAAGGTGTACATTTAAACACATACTTTGCTAAAGATGTAAACATCAAAACTAAGAGTGGCGAAAATGTATCGTGCCGAATATATGAGCAAAGTAAACTGCCTGCTCCGTTGCAACCGGGTGAACCTTTTCCAGAAGATAGGAAGCCTAGTTTGATATATCTTGAGACAATTATTCAAGGAGCGTTAGAATCTGGATTACCAGACAGTTATTTAAAAATGCTTAGAAGCATTCCTCATAATGGAAATATTGGAGATGAACAATTACGGAAGGAACTTGGTATATTACTGTCCCACAAAGTTTAGAAAAATGACATATTGAGAAATATGTATAACAATATGAAATGAATCACTGGTACAAGCTTATTTTTATTATGATATTTAAGAATGTCTATTGCAATGTTTATAAATATTTAGCTTATATAAAATTACAACTAAACTATCAAATTACTTGTTTCTTTGACTTTTTTTTCTTTTTCGGTATAAACTTTGTTATCAAGTTCAATTCAGCCTCATATCCCTTATGCACATGATATGTATATTTACGAAGCCCTAGAGTATCTAACATTTCACTAACAGATTTTTCATTTTTTGCTAATTCTAAGGCTACATCTTCACCTAAAACATCTAACTTAAATCTTGGAATTTTTATTACACTGTGGTCCTCTCCATTAAACTAAAACAAGCATATGTTGTTGGAATGCCACAATCATAATTATAGTAAAAAAAATTTTGAAATATATCACAAACCTTTATCGCTAAATCAAGATTATAGTGGAGATCTACATCAGGCCAACGTTGCTCAAACACACTTTTGTTGTAATCGAATTCATTTTGTTGCATATGTAATAAGAACTATAACAAAAAAAATATCAGTATAATCAGTAAATCTGCAATAGTTACTATGAAGATTTTATGATACATTTGCAAATCTTATATTCAAACAAAAATATAATTTCAAATATAATAGAATAACTTACCAAATTCTTAGAACCATAATTTCGTTGAGTCAGCTCTAATCGTGGAACATTTGTAAATCCTGACCATAATTCAGATGCAAAATGTGGAGCCATCGGTGCTAAAAGTAAAATTTGACATCCTAAAGCTCTTTCATACTGCAGTCCTTGAGCAATAACTGGTGGTATAGCCCTCTAGAATTATTTTACTTACATATACATACCACCAATAGTTTTAACCAATATCATTTACTCACTCTTAGTGAATTTGTCAACCCTTGCATTTTAGATATTGCTACACTCAGTTGGTGAGAAGAAATATAATTAAAAGTAGCCCCTGATGCGTAAAAATTTCTTGAGTCAAACAATTTAGTTTCATGCTCTATAAAATCAGGGTCCATAAAATCTACTTCTTTGTAATTTGATCGATGATTGATAAAATCTCGCAATGTCAACCATAACCGTCTTTGCCAGTTTAGGATACCAGGAAATGCTGAAATAACACTTGATTAGTATCTAATCATGTGTTTATTGAAATATATTCATACTAGCTGTAGTCCAATGTCTAAATGATGTAGGTGCAACATCCGCTAAAATTAATAACCTTGTTGTATCAGTCCCATAATCATTAAACATAGCCTGTGGATCAACACCATTTTTTTTAGATTTAGACATCTTTTCCCAAGTCATGATTACAGGTTCATCAGAATTTTTTAAAACTGCTTTGCCTTTTTTCTTATCAATAATGTCAACCTATTAAAAAGATATGTATTCCATAAGTAGATGTATAGTATGTATATATTGTAATATATATATATATATATATATATATACATAGCTGGACATTAACTCGTTAATCCGTTAATCGTTAATTAACGAAGTTAACATTTTGATTAACGGATTAACTTTTAAGTTAACTTTTAAAAATGTTAACGGACACGTTAACTTCCGTTAAAATGCGAGAAGTCCGTTAATCGTTAATCGAATGCCTACTATTTACCGCACGGCACAGCTTTAGCCAATGCCTTATTAAACGGCATAGAGAAAAGATTTGGACTACTCCTGAATGATGAACAGTGCCAACTTGCCGCGGCATTTCACCCAAAGTTTCGGTTGATGTGGCTGGAAACATATGACAGCAGTAGATAGGAATGCAGTAAGAAAATGCACGGAAAAAAGGTAGAAGATGCCTTATGGCAAGAAGCAGCGAAAAATTCGAAGGACAGAGATAGTTTAAGTGGCGGAGGAAGCAATGCGAGTAACAACGATGATGACGAGAAGGAAGACTTTTTCAATTCTGTCACTCAGTCTATAGAAAAACCAAAGAGCTACAAACTCTTTAAAGAATAAAACGCAAATTCTCGTTAAAATGTGGCTGGATATGAAATCAAAAGACTCGTTCAACGATGCTGCATTCTTCGGGGAACAGATATTCATAAATCTATTTATTAAATACAATACTGCTATACCCTCAAGCGCTGCAGTTGAACGTTTGTTTTCCACGAGTAAAGACATTTTGACACCAAAACGAGCCTCGCTTTCAGACGAGAACTTCAACATGTTAATGTTCATGAAGGGGAATATGCACGTTATGCCCGACGCTTAACCCGTCGCGCGTTTCCTATTTTTCGCAAAAACTAGCTGTAAATGGAATTCTGTCTTAAGGCAATTAAGGCATCGTTCCTTAAGGCAAATTTCTGGTACTTTCCGTACCTAAAATTATTATTTTTTTAAAAACGATTAACATTTTTGAAAAAAATTTACTTCGAAAAAATAAGATTTTTGAGAAACTATAAACTATTGGACAAAAAATTAATTTTTTTTGAAAAAAAAAAATGTTTTCTTTATTTTGACATATTTTGGAAGATCTGAACTTTTTTTCAAAGCAATTTTACTGCTTTAGGACTGCATAGAGACAAAATATAAAGCGCGTAAGCGCCGCGTCGCTGTCTAAAGGATAAACATTGGTACGGAACCCATAGGAATGTAAATAAAATTTATACTTATTGTTAAAATCTCTATAAAATATCTGATAATTTGATGTGCATATGTCTAATGATCATTTTGACCGCCAAATGGCATTTTTTTTTTACTTTTTTCATTAGATCTCCGAAACCGCTAGACCTGCCTTCATGAAAAATTGATCAGTTCTTCATAATTGTCAATACAAGTAAAATGTTTTTTGAATTATTAAAATCGGACGCTCCGTTCTCTTAAAAACTGAGTTACCGTTTTTGGCTCAATTTTGCCCCATATCTTCGGAACGGCTAGACCTGCCTTTGCCAAAAACTAATCTTCTTATCAATACGAATCGAATGTTTTTTGAATTATTCAAATCGGTTGATCCGTGTTCCCGAAATCGCCGACGAAAATTTGTATCCGAATACACATACATCCATTTTTTCTAAGGTATGCCAAAATATTCAGAAACCTTTGAAACGTCGAGAAATGCAAAAATTTTCATTTTCGATTTTTTTGCGATTACTATAACTTGCCCTACGGGAAGTTAAATAAACTCTTTCCCTTTATTTAGAAAAAAATTCTTGTAAAAACAATATGCAATCAGAAAAACGGAAAGTTGACCAATAGCGTTATCACGGTATGTGATAATTGTGCGAGGGGTTAAATTACACATTTGAATTATTCAAGTATTTTGTTTTATTCATAACCTGTTAACTTCCAGAACCTAAACTAATAAGTTTTTTAAGTTCACTAACACAACGATATAAAAATGTAATTTTACACATATTAACGGATTAACGATTAACGTTAACTTGCGTTAATTCTTCCGAAATGTAACGCTTTAACGTTTAACGAAGTTAACTTTTATTGTAGCGGATTAACGATTAACGAAGTTAACTATTTGATTAACGGTGCCCAGCTATGTATATATATATATATATATATATATATATATATATATATTCACAAAAAGTAAAGTGTAACCTGATCCTCTGTGACATACTGGCCAGAGCTCTTTACCCTGAATGATTGTCCCATAACCATTCCTTGAACTAATAATCGTTTGAATGGTTCAGGATGACTCAACAGACCCATAGAATATAAGAAATAACTCATAAATCGTGCATAATACAAATGCAATACAGCTGAAATTAAATTTATATATATAAAAGATATATTTATATACAAATATAAATGCAATTGTGTACCATGTTCTTTTCCACCAATGTATAAATCAACAGGATTAATTTGTTTCGCTTTTGATGCATCAAATGGCTCATTTGGATTTTTATTATCAATATACCTCAAATAATACCATGCTGAATCCACAAATGTATCCATGGTGTCAGTTTCTCTTACAGCAGCACCTAAACATACCGGGCAACTAGTTTTATGCCATTCTGTATTATCTTTCAGTGGAGATGAAGTTTTGTCTAATGCACCACTAATTTTAGGTAATTCTACAGGTAAATCCTTCTCAGGTACAGGTACTAAACCACACTTATCACAATGAACAATAGGAATTGGAGTACCCCAATACCTTTGACGAGATATCAACCAATCCTTTAACTTAGAACTTGTTTCATATCCACCAATTTTCATTTCCAATGCTTTTCTTAACCTATCCTCTTTAATTTGAGCATATTCCTCTGCAGTTTTCATATTATTTATTTCAAATTCAAGCCCTACAGTTTTAGAAAATGTAGCATCTACTTCGGATTCATTTGGTATACCAATATGACAGTCACATTCTGGTGGGTACTCAACTTGATCTGTTATGTATATAGGCAAAAGTTTGCCCGTGAATGGATTCTTAGCCTTGACATGTAGTTTATAAAATCCATTGTTCAGTTTATTGCCTTTCTCCATCTGGTGGAGAATGGAATTTGGAGTAACTGCAATAAATGTCGCTTCATCTATTTTTTCTATATGTTTCGTCCATACAGTCAAAGATTTAATATTGGATGCATTTACTAATTCAAAATCTATTGTATGACCATCACATTCACCAATCCAATGTTTCTGCATTTTAATTATATCTTTCCAGTCTTCCAATATAGGATTGTCTAAACCCTCTAGCAATTGCTTAGCAAATTTTGTAGTTTTCACAAACCATTGATTTAATAATTTTTTCTCAACCTTTGCTCCGGATCGCCAAGAGCAACCATTGTCATCTACCTGCTCATCTGCAAGTACTGTATTATCAACTGGATCCCAGTTAACCAATGCCTATATTAAGTAATATGAATAAACACACTTACATAATCTTTAGATTTCTTTATATATGTTTGCATATTATTATATTTCTGTAACATTAATGAAGTGCTTACATATTTTCTATAGATTAGTCCTTCTTTGAAAAGCATTAAAAATAAATATTGTGTCCATTTATAATAGTCAGAGCTACATGTTGTAACTTCTCTATCCCAATCAAAAGAGCAACTTAGCTGATACAGTTGTTTCTTCATGTTCTGTATATTTCTTTCAGTCCATGATTTTGCTGAAACATTATGTTCGATTGCAGCATTTTCTGCAGGTAAGCCAAAAGCATCCCAACCAATAGGATGAAGAACCTATAAAAATTAGTCACGCTTCAATTAACATGTTTAAGCTAATAATTTGAATATCTACGAAAAACGTAAGCATCTAAACAATAAGAATACTTTAAAGAAAATTATCATATTTGTCGCAGTAGAAACTACAAGCTAGATCGTGAAAGAGATTTGCTTACATTTTTACCATTCATCCTATAAAAACGAGCCATTGTATCACTTATTGTATATACTCGAACGTGCCCCATGTGAAGCTGTCCAGAAGGATATGGAAACATTGACAAAACATAGTACTTGTCTTTAGTATTATGATCGTCGAAAGGGCGATTATATAATTTAGTACGCCAATGAGACTCAATAGCATGTTTGATATCTATAGATATATCTTCTTTCTAAAATATCATAATAGTTTGCATCCAAATATCAAAATATTTAATCACCCATTTATTTTGTTACCCATAAACCCAATCCAGAACAATACACTCTATGTGACATCCGTAGCGTACATTTTTGTTTAATTAATACTTTATTTAAACAAATATAGGATATTCTTCGAATCATAACAATCAATAACAATATTGGAATAAATAATATTTAACTGTGCAGGTTATGTTCACGCCAATATTACACAAGGTATTTCTTGGTTAAGTTCGCATCTCGGAATGCTGTTTGCTGCCGGTTGCTGCTTTTGATATTCAGTGCTGCCATCTGCCACGATTTATTTATGAATATGAATGTGACATTGACAGCAGAACACATAGTTGTGTAGAACTGTCAAATGAAAATGATCAATGATTGAGTAGACGAAAGCTTTTACGATTAAATGATAATATATTTATTATATATATAAATTTCTGTGTATTGAAAAATGGCTGAAATAGAATGGCCGTGGCAATACAGTTTTCCTCCGTTCTTCACGTAAGTTTCCTCATATGAATAGCAAAAGATTTATATTTACTCAAAACAACCTGTACTTGATTTTCAGTAGTTGTGATAATAATTGTCAAGTATATCCGATATGGACCTTATATATTAATTAGCCATCTTATTTTTGTTAGCATTCAAGTTCATGAAGAGACTAAATCTAGACAAATCACACTATGGAGAAATTTAGTTTTGGAATATTACAAATCCACAAAGCAGAGCACATTAGATGTGGGAGAATCTTTAAATTCTCCCTTATTCAATAATGCAGCAATTGATAGAAAACTATCTCAAGAAGGAATAGTTCTTATTCTAGAAGATCTTGCTAAAACTGGAAATGCAGCTCCTTTAGATAAATTAAAAAATAGGTGGGAGATCTATTGGCATACACTAGAAGAATGGGCTTCAATTTTATATGATTGGGCCCAAGAAAATGGACAAGTAAACACAGTTTTAACTTTGTTTGAACTTGTTTCTGGTGAAGATACCACAAATATGGAGTTTTATGGTCTTGATACTAATGTTCTAATTAAAGCTTTGAGAAAATTAGAATCTGAAAATAAATGTGAACTCATAATGTTTGATGATAATCAAGGCGTGAAGTTTTTTTAATGATTATTTTTAATTTTTATATAATATATTGTGTAATGTGTATAATGTGTTGATAAATTATTTATACTATATTTTTTTATATACTTTAAAATCTAATTGCTCTTTATTTTCAGCAATTAATTTTTTCCACTTATATTCAACTATTCATTAGCACCATCAATTTGATAATGTAACGTATTTTCATTTACCTATTATTTAGCCGAATTTCTGAATCCTTGGATCTAATATTTTAATTTTTAATTCTTCCAAATAGTATTTAGTTAGTTTAGAAATTTCTTTGTTTCATGTTACTATTGAATATTCAATGTCGTTTTCATACTTTAACTGTAGTTGCAATCGATATATTTTTTTCCCAATTATCAACGAAATACAAATGATGCAAAAATTTTAATTAAAATTATTTTGTACAGTATAAAGACTTTAAAAATAAAATCTAAAAAACATCAAAAACATAAAATTTTATAGATTCAAAGCAAAAATTAAATTAACAACATGATTAAAAATCCATCAAATATATTAAACTTTATTTTCATATTGAGCCAATAAGTCTACAGTTTTTTCAATAACACTGTAAATGTAAGGTCTTTCCATCGGATTTAATTTTAGCATAAATGCAATCAAATCATGTATTGCTCCATCATAAGGACCTTCCTCTGGGAATGTAATATTGCCACTAATCACAGCAAGAGCTACACTATCTCCACGCTCATATATTATATCAAATGGTGATTTAAAAAAACACATTGCATATAAAATGCAACCCAAACTCCATATATCAGTTCTTTCATCGACCATACAGTAACTTTCGACATTAAATAACTCTGGGGCTTTATACGGCATTGAACACCTTTCACTGGCCAATTCCTGTAACTTTTGGGCATCCTGCACACCACATATTTTCACTCTGGCTTCTGTTGCAGATCCAAGGTCCATTATAACAGGGGTCATGTCATCTTCAAGACATATATTGGCTGTCTTGAGATCTCGATGAGCCAGCGGCTCTGGGGTTGCTTCATGAAATGCTCTGACACCTTCACAGATACCTAAGAACATTGTTAACAGTTCGTGTTCATTCCAATGATCTTTACGTATTCCTTTTAAATCTAAGTGATGTTGTAGAGTACCTCGTCGATAATAGGGAAGCAACATATATACTTCACTGACTGCATTTATCACAATATCTGCCTGTCCTTTAATATCAGAATCTAATAACTCTATCACATTGATATGATGAATTTTTCTATGAATCTCAATTTCTTTCATGGCAATTTTTTCATCTTCCTTACTGTGACACTTAACTCTTTTCAAAGCGTATTTTTTCTTGGTGTGTTCATTTTGCACTAAATCAACATTACTGAAGCCCCCTTCACCGAGACGATCGAGGACCTTGTATTTACAATTATTAATATGAACTACTTCACGCGAACATAAACAACCCATTTTAAATATGATATTTAGTCCTAAACTATTCATATTATTAAACATATAAATAAAATGAATCTATATAAATTTATTTACATATCGCCTGTTACTTATCTTTACTTTCTAATATTTTTGACAGATAATATCATGGCATACGCGATACGCCTGTCAACTGTCAACGTCACCAAAATATTGAGATACAGTCTGGGAAACTTTTTCGATGAATACGATACGATTTTCCATGAATATTTTCAAATTCATAATATTAAATGTACGTTAGAATCACTCATTGTGATACATTATTTTGTAACAATTAGATTAACAATATGCTTATTAACATAATTTTTTATGTTAATTGAAATTATCATATAATATATTATGTCATTTGAAATTTTTTAAATATAAATTATATATCTAGTTTCTTAATTCTTGAAAATTATAGGATCTATAATTTTCAAACTGGTATTTCATTAGTATTTTGTCAAATCAAATTATATATCTGCATATTTTATTCAAGCATTAATTTCAAAATCAGCGGTTTCACTGATTTCGATGCAATGTCCCAAAATCCTTTGTTAAATGCCGACACGAGATCGAAATTTCAGTTCATTTTCTGTTCAGAACTCAGCCAGGCTAGTGTCAATTTTAGTGGCTATTATTTTGTCTGATTAATTTTTACTGTGTCAAATAAAACACTAAAGTGTAAAGTGTCAAATAAAAAACTAAAGTAAAAATAGAAGTTATTTATTAAAACGCTGGGGTCAACTCCATATATTAATATAATCCTGGGTTATATGAAAGTTGTGAATAATAAATATAAACTAGCTGTAAGTGGAATTCTGTCTTAAGGCAATTAAGGCATTGTGCCTTAAGGCAAATTGCTGGAACTTCCCGTACCAAAAATTATTATATTTTTAAAAACGATTAACATTTTTGAAAAAAATTTACTTTGAAAAAATAAGATTTTTGAGAAACTATAAATTGGACAAAAAATTACTTCCTTTTGAAAAAAATTTTTTTTTCTTTATTTAACATATTGTGGAAGATATGAATTTTTTTAAAGCAATCGTACTGCTTTAACTGCATAGGGACAAAATATAAAGCGCATAAGCGCCGCGTCGCTGTCTAACGCATAAGCATTGGTACGGAACTCAAAGGAATGTTAACAAAATGTATACTTATTGTTAAAATCTCTATAAAATATCTGATAATTTGATGTGCATATGTCTAATGATCAATTTTGACCGCCAAATGGCATTTTTTTTTTTTTCATAAGATCTCCGAAACCGCTTGACCTGCCTTTATAAAAATTTGATCGATTCTTCACCTTGTCAATACAAGTAAAATGTTTTTTGAATTATTAAAATCGGACGCTCCGTTCTCTTAAAAACTGAGTTACCGTTTTCGGCACTTTTTGCCCCGTATCTTCGGAACGGCTAGACCTGACTTTGCCAAAAACTAATAATCACGTCTCCTCATCAATACGAATCGAATGTTTTTGAATTATTCAAATCGGTTGATCAGTGTTCCCGAAATCATCGACGAAAATTGTATCCGCACATACATACACACACGCACACACCACACACACACACACACACATACATCCATTTTTTCTAAGGTATGCCAAAATATACAGAAACCTTTGAAACGTCGAGAAATGCAAAAATTTTCATTTTCGATTTTTTTGCGATTACTATAACTTGCCCTACGGGAAGTTAATTAATTTGTTGAATAAACACAATTTAAATTTAAACATTTAATACATTAAAAATGTCAATAGATTACCCTAATAAGATACCCCAATAATGAATATATGATAAAGGTCTTAGTGAAAAGTAAACACTTTTATGTACGCCAAGAATTATAAAGGCTTTCAAGATAGTGGACAGATTACAATTTCTTCCGTGTGATTGTGATCGTGCTGGATTGAGTGATAGCAGTTGTTTTTCTCTAATTGTTTTTGCCCCTTCTTTATACGTGTAAGTAATATATGAAAGGTCATAGAAAAATGTGCGGGCAGAAAATTCACATTGAATATTTTTAAATATCGCTGGTGCCGATACGGAAACGACTCGTACAATATATGCATGCTCGGTTAGGTCTTGAAGAAGGAAGAAAAACAGAGAATTATCTCCTGCCGTGGTTTCCAACCTGAGGGGCGCACAGCTGTTTTCAAAGTACTATTATCGAAAATATACCAAAGATATTGAAATGATACTAATAAATATGAATAAATAACACAGTTACCGCTCTCCCCCAAAACAAGGTGTCGTATTGGGTGCGGCATATGTTTTCTAAAACCATGTTTCTAATGTATTTTTTACCGCTGGACAAGCAAATAACGCCAAAATTGGGTATTAAATGGCAAATTTAAAAAAATTAAAAAAGGACAAGATCTCCGATATAATAATTCTTTTCCATTATAATTAAAACCATAATAATTGTTTTAATAATTATAATTTCTGTTGTTTCTTGGCCCCTTTTGCCTTAAAAGACAATTAAGTTTCAATTAAATGATCTATTAAGTACTGTTTTTATAATTTACAAACATATTTACTCCCCATTGCACCTGGGAAATCTGCAAACATACTTGCATTTTAATATTTCAATGTAAAAAGAGCCAGGAAACGACAGAATTTATAAGATTTTAGTTATTATTATTATTATTTATTTATTTTTTTTACTTTATTTTATCTTTTTATTAACTTCCCGTAGGGTAAGTTATTGTAATCGTCCAAAAATCGAAATTGAAAATTTTTACATTTCTCGACGTTTTAAAGGTTTCTGAACATTTTGGCATACCTCAGAAAAAATGGATGTGTGTGTGTATATGTATGTATGGATACAATTTTTGTCCAACCGATTTGAATGGTTCAAAAAAAATTCGATTCTTATTGATAGGGAGATGTGCTGATTAGTTTATGGCAATGGCAGGTCCAGTCGTTTCGGAGATACGGAGCAAAGAGTGCAGAAAATAGAAATCGAGTTTTTGGGAGATCAGAGCATCCGATTTGAATGATCCAAAAAACATTCAATTCTTAATGACGGGGAGAAGTGGTGATTAGTTTTTCGCAAAGGCAGGTCCAGCG